>NC_079391.1:33362029-33387029 GCF_029220125.1 Pseudoliparis swirei | reverse complement strand
TTACGACACTTCAGTGACACCCTCTGCTCCCGCGCCTCCTGCAGCGTGTCGTTCTTCACGGTGGAGCTGAGGCAGAGGACCACGTCCACCCTGAGGGGGCGGAGTCAGGGGCGGAGTCAGGACTGACCTTTGAACCTCATCAACACTTTGAACTGGCCGGCTTTAAAGTTACTGAGAGGAACTTCTCACGGGTCCTGAACCAGTCTCAGTCTAGTCCTCTATAGACCATCAGAACCAACACTACCACTTTAGTCCACAGGGGGTGCCAGAACCAACACTACCACTTTAGTCCACAGGGGGCAGTAGAACCAACACTACCACTTTAGTCCACAGGGGGCACCAGAACCAACACTACCACTTTAGTCCATAGGGGGCACCAGAACCAACACTACCACTTTAGTCCACAGGGGGCGCCAGAACCAACACTACCACTTTAGTCCATAGGGGGCACCAGAACCAACACTACCACTTTAGTCCACAGGGGGCACCAGAACCAGCACTACCACTTTAGTCCACAGGGGGCACCAGAACCAACACTACCACTTTAGTCCAAAGGGGGCAGCAGAACCAACACTACCACTTTAGTCCACAGGGGGCGACAGAACCAACACTACCACTTTAGTCCATAGGGGGCACCAGAACCAACACTACCACTTTAGTCCACAGGGGGCACCAGAACCAACACTACCACTTTAGTCCACAGGGGGCATCAGAACCAACACTACCACTTTAGTCCACAGGGGGCAGCAGAACCAACACTACCACTTTAGCCCATAGGGGGCACCAGAACCAACACTACCACTTTAGTCCACAGGGGGCATCAGAACCAACACTACCACTTTAGTCCACAGGGGGCAGCAGAACCAACACTACCACTTTAGTCCACAGGGGGCGCCAGAACCAACACTACCACTTTAGTCCATAGGGGGCACCAGAACCAACACTACCACTTTAGTCCACAGGGGGCACCAGAACCAACACTACCACTTTAGTCCACAGGGGGTGACAGAACCAACACTACCACTTTAGTCCACAGGGGGCGCCAGAACCAACACTACCACTTTAGTCCACAGGGGGCATCAGAACCAACACTACCACTTTAGTCCACAGGGGGCAGCAGAACCAACACTACCACTTTAGCCCATAGGGGGCATCAGAACCAACACTACCACTTTAGTCCACAGGGGGCACCAGAACCAACACTACCACTTTAGCCCATAGGGGGCACCAGAACCAACACTACCACTTTAGTCCACAGGGGGCACCAGAACCAACACTACCACTTTAGTCCACAGGGGGCGCCAGAACCAACACTACCACTTTAGTCCACAGGGGGCACCAGAACCAACACTACCACTTTAGTCCACAGGGGGCACCAGAACCAACACTTTAGTCCACAGGGGGCACCAGAACCAACACTACCACTTTAGCCCATAGGGGGCACCAGAACCAACACTACCACTTTAGTCCACAGGGGGCACCAGAACCAACACTACCACTTTAGTCCACAGGGGGTGACAGAACCAACACTACCACTTTAGTCCACAGGGGGCAGCAGAACCAACACGACCACTTTAGTCCACAGGGGGCAGCAGAACCAACACTACCACTTTAGTCCACAGGGGGCACCAGAACCAACACTACCACTTTAGTCCACAGGGGGCATCAGAACCAACACTACCACTTTAGTCCACAGGGGGCACCAGAACCAACACTACCACTTTAGTCCACAGGGGGCACCAGAACCAACACTACCACTTTAGACCACAGGGGGCAGCAGAACCAACACTACCACTTTAGTCCACAGGGGGCAGCAGAACCAACACGACCACTTTAGTCCACAGGGGACAGCAGAACCAACACTACTACTTTAGTCCACAGGGGGCAGCAGAACCAACACGACCACTTTAGTCCACAGGGGGCATCAGAACCAACACTACCACTTTAGTCCACAGGGGGTGACAGAACCAACACTACCACTTTAGTCCACAGGGGGTGACAGAACCAACACTACCACTTTAGTCCACAGGGGGCACCAGAACCAACACTACCACTTTAGTCCACAGGGGGCATCAGAACCAACACTACCACTTTAGTCCACAGGGGGCACCAGAACCAACACTACCACTTTAGCCCATAGGGGGCACCAGAACCAACACTACCACTTTAGTCCACAGGGGGCACCAGAACCAACACTACCACTTTAGTCCACAGGGGAGCCAGAACCAACACTACCACTTTAGTCCACAGGGGCACCAGAACCAACACTACCACTTTAGTCCACAGGGGCACCAGAACCAACACTACCACTTTAGTCCACAGGGGCACCAGAACCAACACTTTTAGTCCACAGGGGCACCAGAACCAACACTACCACTTTAGTCCACAGGGGCACCAGAACCAACACTACCACTTTAGTCCACAGGGGGCACCAGAACCAACACTACCACTTTAGTCCACAGGGGGTGACAGAACCAACACTACCACTTTAGTCCACAGGGGGCATCAGAACCAACACGACCACTTTAGTCCACAGGGGGCACCAGAACCAACACTACCACTTTAGTCCACAGGGGGCACCAGAACCAACACTACCACTTTAGTCCACAGGGGGTGACAGAACCAACACTACCACTTTAGTCCACAGGGGGCAGCAGAACCAACACGACCACTTTAGTCCACAGGGGGCAGCAGAACCAACACGACCACTTTAGTCCACAGGGGGTGACAGAACCAACACTACCACTTTAGTCCACAGGGGGCATCAGAACCAACACGACCACTTTAGTCCACAGGGGGCACCAGAACCAACACTACCACTTTAGTCCACAGGGGGCACCAGAACCAACACTACCACTTTAGTCCACAGGGGGCACCAGAACCAACACTACCACTTTAGTCCACAGGGGGCACCAGAACCAACACTACTACTTTAGTCCACAGGGGGCAGCAGAACCAACACGACCACTTTAGTCCACAGGGGGCATCAGAACCAACACGACCACTTTAGTCCACAGGGGGCGCCAGAACCAACACTACCACTTTAGTCCACAGGGGGCACCAGAACCAACACTACCACTTTAGTCCACAGGGGGCGCCAGAACCAACACTACCACTTTAGTCCACAGGGGGTGACAGAACCAACACTACCACTTTAGTCCACAGGGGGTGACAGAACCAACACTACCACTTTAGTCCACAGGGGGCACCAGAACCAACACTACCACTTTAGTCCACAGGGGGCACCAGAACCAACACTACCACTTTAGTCCACAGGGGGCACTAGAACCAACACTACCACTTTAGTCCACAGGGGGCGCCAGAACACTACATGAAAGTTCCTGGTCGTAACTTTGGGGACTCACTTCTTCTTGATGTTGGGACACAGGCGGAGGACGTCCTCCTTACAGGCCGTCTTGAACTTGTAGGAGAACCTGAAGTCCTTCATCTGGACCTGGAGCTCAGATTAAAACATTTCTCTCCTGTAACTCAACAGCCGATGAAGCTTCAGCTCTACGAGCACGGCCGTGTTTACAGGAACAACCGTCATATATATGATATAGTAATATATAGTATGTATATCTGTATCTGTTCTCAGGTCTGAGATTTATAGGGACTGAAAACTGAAATGTTAGTTTGACGTGAACTCTGAGTTTTGTCGTTGTCACGGTAACTGACCAGCTGGAAGTGTGTGACTCCGACCGCACACTTGTCGTTCATCTCCTTCTGGTGTTTATTCTGAACCAAACACTCCATCAGGTCACCTGTATCGATCTGGATATCAGCTATGTCCTGCACACACACACACACAGACACACACACCATCATCATCTTCAGAGGAAACACACCTGCAGTCTAAAGTTTTGCTTCTATCCACAGACACAAACAGGACCAACAATACACAACCTTTAGAGAAATAATTAATCTGGCTAGTGGATTAATTCATATAAATATATATATATATATATAACAAATAAATATATATATGTATAAATAAATATATTTCTCTTTTTTTATATATATATATATATACAGGACTGTCTCAGAAAATTAGAATATTGTGATAAAGTTCTTTATGTTCTGTAATGCAATAAAAAAAACAAAAATGTCATGCATTCTGGATTCATTACAAATCAACTGAAATATTGCAAGCCTTTTATTCTTTTAATATTGCTGATTATGGCTTACAGCTTAAGAAAACTCTAAAATCCTATCTCATAAAATTTGAATATTTCCTCAGACCAAGTAAAAAAAAAGATTTATAACAGCAAAACAAAATCAAACATTTGAAAATGTGTTTCCAGGTGTTTCGAGTTAATTAGACGATTCAAGTGATTTGTTTAATACCCTACTAGTATACTTTTTCATGATATTCTAATATTTAGAAATAGGATATTTGAGTTTTCTTAAGCTGTAAGCCATAATCAGCAATATTAAAAGAATAAAAGGCTTGCAATATTTCAGTTGATTTGTAATGAATCCAGAATGCATGACATTTTTGTTTTTTTAATTGCATTACAGAAAATAAAGAACTTTATCACAATATTCTAATTTTCTGAGACAGTCCTGTATATATATATAAAGAGATCGATGTGTTTATTTTATATACATATTTGTTATATATATAAATATATATATCAAAAACATTTATTTTATATATATAATATTAGGGCTGTCAGCGTTAACGCGTTAATCTATGCGATTAATTTGGCCGCGTTAACGCACTAAAATATTTTAACGCAATTAACGCAACTTTTTATTTTATTTTAATTTTTTATCCGCGGCAGTACGGTTTGACACTGTTTCCGTTTTTAAAACAATGATTTCTCCGCGAAAATAAGGAGCATAAATCAGTTTAACTCGTGGATGAATCAGTCGGGTTTCCTCCTGCTCCTCCTTCCTCCCGTCTCCCCCTCTGACACACAGAGGAACGGAGGGGCGACGTGTCGGGGGACGCGGCGCGGAAAGAACTCGTCACACGAAACCTTCACCGTGATTGGTCAATCCGTTTGTCTGTCAACATTTTGGGGAAAAAACAACCAATGAACACTCAGTAAATCACAAAGGACCTCCCACCTCACGGGTGAGGCTCATTTAGCAGCCTGTCAGTCAGAGAGCAGAGAACACGGCGCGAGGACAATGAGCCTTATTACAGAGCTGAGATTGTTCTGGAATGTTTGATGTATAACACGTGGGGGTGTGTCACATGCAAAAGACTTTAAACGGTGAATTTAATTTTTTTGTAAAATGTATAAAATGCCCCCAGCCTCCAGAGGGTTAACGTGACATATGTGAATGTCAGTCAGTTACCAAGGCCACTGGTTCTGCTGCTGTTCAATGTTAAAGATGACAGGACCAATGGGGTCTCAATATACTTCTTTTTTTTTACTAATCTGATGTTTCACTGAAGAAACAATTTATCATCCACGATATTAAATACCTCACTGGCACTTTATAGGTAGGAGCCTCTTTGAAAACACAGCTCTGTGTGAAGTTTGGTCTTTAAAAAGAAGGAAAACACTTTTAATCGCGATTAATTAATCGCAATTTCAAAATGTGCGATTAATTAGTTAATTTTTTTTAATCGATTGACAGCCCTAATAAATATATATATTTCTATTATATAAAATAAATATTTCTATTATATAAAATAAATATATTTATATACATATATATATATATATATATATAGAAAAAAGATATATACTCTATAATACAGGCTACTGGATTATTTTAGAGGAGAATATATATATACAGGACTGTCTGAGAAAATTAGAATATTGTGATGAAGTTCTTTATTTTCTGTAATGCAATTAAAAAAACAAAATGTCATGCATTCTGGATTCATTACAAATCAACTGAAATATTGCAAGCCTTTTATTCTGATTTATTGCTGATTATGGCTTACAGCTTAAGAAAACTCAAATATCCTATCTCTAAATATTAGAATATCATGAAAAAGTATACTAGTAGGGTATTAAACAAATCACTTGAATTGTCTAATTAACTCGAAACACCTGCAAGGGTTTCCTGAGCCTTGACAAACACTCAGCTGTTATAAATCTTTTTTTTAACTTGGTCTGAGGAAATATTAAAATTTTATGAGATAGGATTTTAGAGTTTTCTTAAGCTGTAAGCCATAATCAGCAATATTAAAAGAATAAAAGGCTTGCAATATTTCAGTTGATTTGTAATGAATCCAGAATGCATGACATTTTTGTTTTTTTAATTGCATTACAGAAAATAAAGAACTTTATCACAATATTCTAATTTTCTGAGACAGTCCTGTATATATTCTGTTGTATATATATTATATAGGAGTAGCTGTCATTTTAATGATGGTGTATCTTCATGTACTCACGTGGCAGTACACCTGAGTGACGGCTTCACAGGCCCGGACGAGCAGAGCGTCGATCTGGACGTCCTGCAGCCAACGGAGAGAACAGGAAGTTCAACAGAGAGAACAGGAAGTGCAATGGAGAGAACAGGAAGTTCAATGGAAAGAACAGGAGGTTCAACATAATATTATTGACCTCTGACTCCAGCTCCGTCAGGTTGCCCACGACCTCCCTGCAGGCCGAGACCAGGTCCTCCAAGTGGTCCTGAAGACACTCCAGCTCCTACACACACATGAAGCATATACTTCTATACAACCAGAGGAGTCGCCCCCTGGTGGTCAGGAGAGAGAATGCAGCTTTAACACATGAAGCATAGACTTCTATACAACCAGAGGAGTCGCCCCCTGGTGGTGTGTGATCCTCACCTGTCCAGCGTCCGTCTTCTCGCTGCACCACTTCCCGAGGTCGGTCATGCAGCGTTTCTGCAGATCGGGGTCCAGCTTCACGTCCAGCGCCCTCTGGTGGAGAATCCTCTTAACTTCCACCTTACAGTCCCGAGATAACTGAGAAAACAGAAAGAGAAAACAGAGAGAAAGAGAAACGAGAGAAAATGAGAAAAGAGAGAGAGAAAACAGCGAGAGGGAGAGGAAAAAGAGACAAAAGAGAGAGAGAAATAAAATTGCGAGAGAGAGCGAGGGAGAGAGAGAGGGAGACAGCGAGAGAGAGGGAGGGAGAGAGAGCGAGGGAGAGAGCGAGAGGGAGAGGAAAGAGACAAAAGAGAGAGAGAAATAAAATTGCGAGAGAGAGAGCGAGGGAGAGAGCGAGAGAGAGAGAGCGAGGGAGAGAGCGAGAGGGAGAGGAAAAAGAGACAAAAGAGAGAGAGAAATAAAATTGCGAGAGAGAGCGAGAGAGAGAGAGGGAGGGAGAGAGAGAGAGCGAGGGAGAGAGCGAGAGGGAGAGGAAAGAGACAAAAGAGAGAAATAAAATTGCGAGAGAGAGAGCGAGAGGGAGAGAGAGAGAGAGAGAGAGGGAGGGAGAGTGAGAGCCCAGCGGCTGGGCCCTCCTCCTACCCGGCGGCCCTGCCCCTCCGTGCGGTAGGCGTGGCGGTACAGGCAGGAGAACACGGCGCCCGGCGGCATCAGCTCGCCGGTCTCGTTCCAGCCGTGTGTGTGGCAGAGCCGAGCGGCGTCGCCCTGACACTTCTTATACAGGACCGGGTCCAGCCTGGCAGAACCACAGGGCGCCACGCTTTAGTGAGCACACCGACGTGCTAATGGTTTGCTCTTAAAGGGACAGTGCACCCTAAAATCAGAACTATATATATATATATATACATGTATTCTTCCTCTCATCAGTATTGTATTTATTAACATTGTTTAGAAGTCAAACTGACTCCTCTAGATTGATGAAGAGCACGAAAGGCAAAAGGATAAATAATGTATATGTATTTTAGTTTGAGGTGCACTGTCCCTTTAAGAGACAGAAGCGTCATCAATGTGAAGCGACTCACTTCCAGTCTCTGGAGATGAAGTACTGCAGCTCCAACAGCCGGTGCTCACAGTCCTCCACCATCTTCTCCGTGTACAGGTGCTCCATCAGGCACGACAGGATCCTACACACACACACACACACACGCTTTTTTTCAGAACTAAATGAGTTCAAGAATTTAGATAACTAAAAAATCTCCCAGTGCAGGCGCAATGTTGGAGACAAATAATAAGCCTGAATACAAGTTGGTCTTCTGTGTGCGTGTGCGTGTGTGTGTGTGTGTGTGCGTGTGCGTGTGTCTCACATGGGGTCTCCGTTGCGTATGTGCTTGCAGGCCGTCTGGATCACGGCCTCACACGCCTCGTTGAGCGCTCGGTCGATCCGGTAGTCGGCGCCGGGGTCGGCCGACTGGATCAACGTTTGCAGCTGCAGGAGGTCATTAGAGGTCATAAGAGGTCATTGTAATAGGACCATTACAGGTCATTAGAGGTCATTATATTAGGAACATTAGAGGTCATTGTATTAGGAACATTAGAGGTTATTAGATGTCATTGTATTAGGAACATTAGAGGTCATTAGATGTCATTGTATTAGGAACATTAGAGGTTATTAGATGTCATTGTATTAGGAACATTAGAGGTCATTAGATGTCATTGTATTAGGAACAATAGAGGTCATTAGATGTCATTGTATTAGGAACATTAGAGGTCATCATAGGTTATTGTATTAGGAACATTAGAGGTCATCATAGGTTATTGTATTAGGAACATTAGAGGTTATTAGATGTCATTGTATTAGGAACATTAGAGGTCATTAGATGTCATTGTATTAGGAACATTAAAGGTCATTAGATGTCATTGTATTTGGAACATTAGAGGTCATTAGATGTCATTGTATTTGAAACATTAGAGGTCATTAGATGTCATTGTATTAGGAACATTAGAGGTCATCATAGGTTCTTGTATTAGGAACATTAGAGGTCATTAGATGTCATTGTATTAGGAACATTAGAGGTCATTAGAGGTCATTGTATTAGTAACATTAGAGGTCATTAGATGTCATTGTATGAGGACCATTAGAGGTCATTATATTAGGAACATTAGAGGTCATTGTATTAGGAACATTAGAGGTCATTAGAGGTCATTGTATTAGGAACATTAGAGGTCATTATATTAGGAACATTAGAGGTCATTAGAGGTCATTGTATTAGGAACATTAGAGGTCATTAGATGTCATTGTATTAGGAACATTAGAGGTCATTATATTAGGACCATTAGAGGTCATTATATTAGGAACATTAGAGGTCATTAGAGGTCATTGTATTAGGAACATTAGAGGTCATTATATTAGGACCATTAGAGGTCATTAGAGGTCATTATATTAGGAACATTAGAGGTCATTAGAGGTCATTATATTAGGACCATTAGAGGTCATTATATTAGGACCATTAGAGGTCATTGTATTAGGAACATTAGAGGTCATTAGATGTCATTGTATTAGGAACATTAGAGGTCATTATATTAGGACCATTAGAGGTCATTATATTAGGAACATTAGAGGTCATCAGATGTCATTGCATTAGGACCATTAGAGGTCATTATATTAGGAACATTAGAGGTCATTGTATTAGGAACATTAGAGGTCATTAGATGTCATTGTATTCGGAACATTAGAGGTCATTATATTAGGACCATTAGAGGTCATTAGAGGTCATTATATTAGGAACATTAGAGGTCATTGTATTAGGACCATTAGAGGTCATTATATTAGGAACATTAGAGGTCATTAGAGGTCATTGTATTAGGACCATTAGAGGTCATTAGAGGTCATTGTATTAGGACCATTAGAGGTCATTATATTAGGAACATTAGAGGTCATTAGAGGTCATTGTATTAGGACCATTAGAGGTCATTATATTTGGAACATTAGAGGTCATTGTATTAGGAACATTAGAGGTCATTAGAGGTCATTATATTAGGAACATTAGAGGTCATCATAGGTTATTGTATTACATTACATTACATTACATGTCATTTAGCAGACGCTTTTATCCAAAGCGACTTACAATAAGTGCATTTCAACCTAGAGTACAAACTAAGAACAACAAGAATACAGGAAGTAACATTTCCTCAACATAGTCGAACTACAAAAGTACCATAAGTAAGTGCTATCTAAGTGCCACTGAAGTGCTAATCTGTGTTTTAATCCAGATATAGTCGGAAAAGGTGTGTTTTCAGTCTCCGACGGAAGATGTAGAGACTTTCTGCTGTCCTGATGTCAGTGGGGAGCCCGTTCCACCACTGAGGAGCCAGGACAGCAAACAGTCTGGATTTCGAGTGATTAGCTCGAGGCAGGAGTCACAAGTCGATTGGCTGTTGCCGAGCGGAGCGAACGTGCCGGGTGTACGGTGTGACCATATCCCGGATGTAGACGGGCCCGATCCGTCCAGAGCACGGTACGCCAGGACCAGTGTTTTGAAGCGGATGCAGCAGCCACCGTAACCAGTGGAGAGAGCGGAGGAGCGGAGTGGTGTGGGTGAATTTCGGGAGGCTGAAGACCAGTCGAGCTGCTGCATTCTGGATGAGCTGCAGGGGTCGGATGGCCTTAGCAGGTAGACCAGCCAGGAGGAGTTGCAGTAGTCGAGGCGTGAAATGACCAGAGCCTGGATCAGAACCTGCGCCGCCTTCTGAGTAAGAAGAGGACGATTCTCCTGATGTTGTGCAGCATGTACCTACAGGAACGCGTCGTCGCAGCGATGTTGGCCGTCAGGAGAGTTGACTGTCGAGTGTCACCCGAGGTTCCTGGCAGTCCGGGTAGGGGCCAACACAGAGCTGTTGAAGGTGATAGTCAGGTCGTGGGTAGGGGAGCCTTTCCCTGGAAGGAATAGTAGCTCAGTCTTGTCAGGGTTGATCTTCAGGTGGTGAGCAGACATCCACTGAGAGATGTCAGTCAGACAGGCAGAGATTCGCGCCGCCACCTGTGTTTCGGACGGTGGAAACGAGAAGATCAGTTGGGTGTCATCAGCATAGCTATGGTAGGAGAAGCCATGCGAACGAATGACAGAGCCGAGAGAATTTGTGTACAGAGAGAAGAGGAGGGACCCAGGACGGAGCCTTGAGGAACCCCAGTAGTGAGAGGACAAGGATCAGACACAGATCCTCTCCAAGTTACCCGGTAGGTGCGGTCTTTAAGGTAGGAAGAGAAAAGAGCGAGTGCAGTGCCTGAGATCCCCAGGTCCTGAAGAGAAGAGATCAGGATCTGGTGGTTCACGGTGTCAAATGCTGCAGAAAGGTCGAGAAGGATAAGGACAGAGGAGAGAGGCTGCTCTAGCAGTGTGAAGCTGCTCAGAGACAGCAAGGAGGGCCGTCTCTGTCGAGTGGCCCGCCTTGAATCCAGACTGGTGAGGGTCAAGAAGGTTGTTACTGTGGAGATAGGAGGACACTTGGCTCAAGAGAGCTCGCTCCAGAGTTTTGGAGAGAAAGGGAAGAAGAGAGACCGGTCTGTAGTTGCTGACTTCAGACGGGTCGAGCGTGGGTTTCTTCAGGAGAGGGTTGACTCTCGCCTCCTTCAGAGAGTTAGGGAAACAGCCAGTTGAGAGGGAGCTGTTAATAAGATGGGTGAGGAAGGTCAGAAGGTCAGGAGCAATAGCCTGGAGAATGGGAGACGGACGGGGTCAAGGGCGAGGTGGTCGGTCGGGCGGAGGTCACCAAGCTAAGAACTTGATTGGGAGACAAGGGGGTGAAAGAGGAAAGAGAGGGGGATGAAGAAGTTAGTGTTGGTGAGGTGATAGAAGATGGATTTGTAAAGGAGGAGCGTATGTCGTCTATCTTGTTTGTAAAGTAGTCGACAAAGTGGCTCGGCAAAAGGGTGGAAGGAGGAGGGGACAGGGGGATCAAGGAGGTTGGAAAAGATAGAGAAGAGTTTTTGGGGTTAGAGAAGGAAGACTGAATTTTAGTCAGGTAGAACGAGCTTTTGGCTGCAGAGATAGAGGAAGAGAAGGAGGAGAGTAGATTGATAGAAGAGCAGGTCTTCCGCTTGATTCGATTTGCGCCATTTTCTTTCCGCCGCTCGCAGGGTGGCTCTCTCGGCGCGCACTGAGTCCGACAACCACGGAGCCGGAGAGGATTTCCGAACCGGTCGTGTCTTAAAAGGACAAAGAGAATCAAGAGATGAAGACAGGGAAGAGAGGAGAGTGTCTGCGGCAGAGTTAGGATGCATGAGTGAGAAGCAGTCAGTTGAGGGGAGAGCAGATAGGACAGAGGAGGCAAGAGAGGAGGGACAGAGGGTGCGAATGTTGCGGCGTACAGGTGCAGAGTCTGTAGATATGGGTGGGTTGTCAGTACCAGAGAGCGAGAGAGAGTAAGAGATGAAGAAGTGGTCATTATTAGGAACATTAGATGTCATTGTATTAGGACCATTAGAGGTCATCATAGGTTCTTGTATTAGGAACATTAGAGGTCATTAGATGTCATTGTATTAGGAACATTAGAGGTCATTAGAGGTCATTGTATTAGGAACATTAGAGGTCATTAGATGTCATTGTATGAGGACCATTAGAGGTCATTATATTAGGAACATTAGAGGTCATTGTATTAGGAACATTAGAGGTCATTAGAGGTCATTGTATTAGGAACATTAGAGGTCATTATATTAGTACCATTAGAGGTCATTATATTAGGAACATTAGAGGTCATTAGAGGTCATTGTATTAGGAACATTAGAGGTCATTGTATTAGGACCATTAGAGGTCATTATATTAGGAACATTAGAGGTCATTAGAGGTCATTGTATTAGGAACATTAGAGGTCATTAGATGTCATTGTATTAGGAACATTAGAGGTCATTATATTAGGACCATTAGAGGTCATTATATTAGGAACATTAGAGGTCATTAGAGGTCATTGTATTAGGAACATTAGAGGTCATTAGAGGTCATTATATTAGGACCATTAGAGGTCATTAGAGGTCATTATATTAGGAACATTAGAGGTCATTAGAGGTCATTATATTAGGACCATTAGAGGTCATTATATTAGGACCATTAGAGGTCATTGTATTAGGAACATTAGAGGTCATTAGATGTCATTGTATTAGGAACATTAGAGGTCATTATATTAGGACCATTAGAGGTCATTATATTAGGACCATTAGAGGTCATCATAGGTTATTGTATTAGGAACATTAGAGGTCATTAGATGTCATTGCATTAGGACCATTAGAGGTCATTATATTAGGAACATTAGAGGTCATTAGAGGTCATTGTATTAGGAACATTAGAGGTCATTAGATGTCATTGTATTCGGAACATTAGAGGTCATTATATTAGGACCATTAGAGGTCATTAGAGGTCATTATATTAGGAACATTAGAGGTCATTGTATTAGGACCATTAGAGGTCATTATATTAGGAACATTAGAGGTCATTAGAGGTCATTGTATTAGGACCATTAGAGGTCATTATATTAGGAACATTAGAGGTCATTAGAGGTCATTGTATTAGGACCATTAGAGGTCATTATATTAGGAACATTAGAGGTCATTGTATTAGGACCATTAGAGGTCATTATATTAGGAACATTAGAGGTCATTATATTTGGAACATTAGAGGTCATTGTATTAGGAACATTAGAGGTCATTAGATGTCATTGTATTAGGACCATTAGAGGTCATTAGAGGTAATTATATTAGGAACATTAGAGGTCATCATAGGTTATTGTATTAGGAACATTAGAGGTCATTGTATTAGGACCATTAGAGGTCATTAGATGTCATTGTATTAGGACCATTAGAGGTCATTAGAGGTCATCATAGGTTCTTGTATTAGGAACATTAGAGGTTATTAGATGTCATTGTATTAGGAACATTAGAGGTCATTAGAGGTCATTGTATTAGGAACATTAGAGGTCATTAGATGTCATTGTATGAGGACCATTAGAGGTCATTGTATTAGGAACATTAGAGGTCATTAGAGGTCATTGTATTAGGAACATTAGAGGTCATTATATTAGGACCATTAGAGGTCATTATATTAGGAACATTAGAGGTCATTAGAGGTCATTGTATTAGGAACATTAGAGGTCATTAGATGTCATTGTATTAGGAACATTAGAGGTCATTAGAGGTCATTATATTAGGACCATTAGAGGTCATTAGAGGTCATTATATTAGGACCATTAGAGGTCATTATATTAGGAACATTAGAGGTCATTATATTAGGAACATTAGAGGTCATCATAGGTTATTGTATTAGGAACATTAGAGGTCATTAGATGTCATTGCATTAGGACCATTAGAGGTCATTATATTAGGAACATTAGAGGTCATTAGAGGTCATTGTATTAGGAACATTAGAGGTCATTAGATGTCATTGTATTCGGAACATTAGAGGTCATTATATTAGGACCATTAGAGGTCATTAGAGGTCATTATATTAGGAACATTAGAGGTCATTGTATTAGGACCATTAGAGGTCATTATATTAGGAACATTAGAGGTCATTAGAGGTCATTGTATTAGGACCATTAGAGGTCATTATATTAGGAACATTAGAGGTCATTAGAGGTCATTGTATTAGGACCATTAGAGGTCATTATATTAGGAACATTAGAGGTCATTGTATTAGGACAATTAGAGGTCATTATATTTGGAACATTAGAGGTCATTAGATGTCATTGTATTAGGACCATTAGAGGTCATTAGAGGTCATTATATTAGGAACATTAGAGGTCATTATATTAGGAACATTAGAGGTCATTAGAGGTCATTGTATTAGGACCATTAGAGGTCATTATATTAGGAACATTAGAGGTCATTAGAGGTCATTGTATTAGGACCATTAGAGGTCATTATATTAGGAACATTAGAGGTCATTGTATTAGGACCATTAGAGGTCATTATATTAGGAACATTAGAGGTCATTGTATTAGGAACATTAGAGGTCATTAGATGTCATTGTATTAGGACCATTAGAGGTCATTATATTAGGAACATTAGAGGTCATCATAGGTTATTGTATTAGGAACATTAGAGGTCATTGTATTAGGACCATTAGAGGTCATTATATTAGGAACATTAGAGGTCATTAGATGTCATTGTATTAGGACCATTAGAGGTCATTAGAGGTCATTATATTAGGACCATTAGAGGTCATTATATTAGGAACATTAGAGGTCATTAGAGGTCATTGTATTAGGACCATTAGAGGTCATTATATTAGGAACATTAGAGGTCATTAGATGTCATTGTATTAGGACCATTAGAGGTCATTATATTAGGAACATTAGAGGTCATTAGAGGTCATTATATTAGGACCATTAGAGGTCATTATAGGTCATTATATTAGGAACATTAGAGGTCATTAGAGGTCATTGTATTAGGACCATTAGAGGTCATTATATTAGGAACATTAGAGGTCATTAGATGTCATTGTATTAGGACCATTAGAGGTCATTATATTAGGAACATTAGAGGTCATCATAGGTTATTGTATTAGGAACATTAGAGGTCATTATATTCAGGGCATTATAGGTCATTGTATTAGGAACATTAGAGGTCATTGTATTAAGAACATTAGAGGTCACTAAAGGTCATTTTATTAGGATCTTTAGAGGTCATTGTGTATGGAACATTAGAGGTCAATATAAGTCACTAAAGGCCATTGTATGAGACCCATTAGAGGTCGTTGTCACGGTGACTCACGGCGCTCTGGCAGACGGCGTCCACGGCGGCGCTGCGGTCGCCGCGGCCGGCCCTCATGAGGCAGTGCAGCGTGCGGCCCTTGCGGTGGAGGCCGGAGCAGTGCGCCTCGATCTCCGCCCGGCAGTGCAGCACGATCTCCGGGCTCAGAGAGAAGTCCTCCATCAGCATCCGCCGGTAGTCCAGCATCTCGGCCTGGCACTCGCCGCCGACCGGCCGGCCTGCGGGGCGGGAATCCAACGCCGCATCGATGACGTGGCGACGATAAACAACGTGTAACATCGGCTCTTTAGCTACTAAATAACAACTACGGGTTTAATGGAGTACATTTGTTGCTCCCGCAGCTTTAAATGAGGCCTGACTCCGCCCCTGACTCCGCCCCCTGACTCACCGCGGTGCACCGCCGCCTCCAGGCACAGCAGCAGGTAGGACAGCCGCGCCTCGCGGGCGCGCGGCAGGCCGGCCTCCAGGCTGCAGCGCTGCTTCCTCAGGTCGGCCTTGCAGGCTTTGGCCAGCGAGTAGCTGACCCGGTAGTCCTGGGAGATCAGCTTCTGGCGGGTGGTGAGGGCGTCCCGGCACTGGGGGGGGGGGGTGGGGTTAGAGACCTGGAGCACGACCCCGTGACCCCGAAACCACGGCTCCTCCTACCTTGTCCGACATGGCCTCCTCGAACTTGTGGTTGAACAGACACTTGTAGACTTTCCCTTCTCCGGCCTGAGTCTGAGGAGAACAGCTGTTAGTTGTTGTTGTTGTTGTTGTGAACACAGGCTTTTATTTTTAAATCTTAAACCGAGCTCACGTTCTGACAGAACCTCTCGCGGTCGTCTCTGCAGGAGAAGTAAAGATGGCGGTCGAGGTGAAAGTCGTCCGACGACAGCTCCGCCACCCGCAGGATGGCCCTCCGGCACTCCTCTCTGATTGGACGGGCCGGATCCCCTAGCTCCGCCTCCCTCACCAGCGCCTTCTCCAGACAGGCGATGACCTCGCCCTGCGAGTGCACGTCCTGAGGAGGAAGAGGAGGTGAGTCAGGAGGAAGAAGAGGTGAGTCAGGGAGGAAGAGGAGGTGAGTCAGGAGGAAGAGGAGGTGAGTCAGGGAGGAAGAGGAGGTGAGTCAGGAGGAAGAGGAGGTGAGTCAGGAGGAAGAGGAGGTGAGTCAGGAGGAAGAGGAGGTGAGTCAGGAGGAAGAGGAGGTGAGTCAGGAGGAAGAGGAGGTGAGTCAGGAGGAAGAGGAGGTGAGTCAGGAGGAAGAGGAGGTGAGTCAGGAGGAAGAGGAGGTGAGTCAGGAGGAAGAGGAGGTGAGTCAGGAGGAAGAGGAGGTGAGTCAGGAGGAAGAGGAGGTGAGTCAGGGAGGAAGAGGAGGTGAGTCAGGAGGAAGAGGAGGTGAGTCAGGAGGAAGAGGAGGTGAGTCAGGAGGAAGAGGAGGTGAGTCAGGAGGAAGAGGAGGTGAGTCAGGAGGAAGAGGAGGTGAGTCAGGAGGAAGAGGAGGTGAGTCAGGAGGAAGAGGAGGTGAGTCAGGAGGAAGAGGAGGTGAGTCAGGAGGAAGAGGAGGTGAGTCAGGAGGAAGAGGAGGTGAGTCAGGAGGAAGAGGAGGTGAGTCAGGAGGAAGAGGAGGTGAGTCAGGAGGAAGAGGAGGTGAGACAGGAGGAAGAGGAGGTGAGGCAGGAGGAAGAGGAGGTGAGTCAGGAGGAAGAGGAGGTGAGTCAGGAGGAAGAGGAGGTGAGTCAGGAGGAAGAGGAGGTGAGTCAGGAGGAAGAGGAGGTGAGTCAGGAGGAAGAGGAGGTGAGTCAGGAGGAAGAGGAGGTGAATGAGTCAGGAGGAAGAGGAGGTGAGTCAGGAGGAAGAGGAGGTGAGTCAGGAGGAAGAGGAGGTGAGTCAGGAGGAAGAGGAGGTGAGTCAGGAGGAAGAGGAGGTGAGTCAGGAGGAAGAGGAGGTGAGTCAGGAGGAAGAGGAGGTGAGTCAGGAGGAAGAGGAGGTGAGTCAGGAGGAAGAGGAGGTGAGTCAGGAGGAAGAGGAGGTGAGTCAGGAGGAAGAGGAGGTGAGTCAGGAGGAAGAGGAGGTGAGTCAGGAGGAAGAGGAGGTGAGTCAGGAGGAAGAGGAGGTGAGTCAGGAGGAAGAGGAGGTGAGTCAGGAGGAAGAGGAGGTGAGTCAGGAGGAAGAGGAGGTGAGTCAGGAGGAAGAGGAGGTGAGTCAGGAGGAAGAGGAGGTGAGTCAGGAGGAAGAGGAGGTGAGTCAGGAGGAAGAGGAGGTGAGTCAGGAGGAAGAGGAGGTGAGTCAGGAGGAAGAGGAGGTGAGTCAGGAGGAAGAGGAGGTGAGTCAGGAGGAAGAGGAGGTGAGTCAGGAGGAAGAGGAGGTGAGTCAGGAGGAAGAGGAGGTGAGTCGGGAGGAAGAGGAGGTGAGTCAGGAGGAAGAGGAGGTGAGTCAGGAGGAAGAGGAGGTGAGTCAGGAGGAAGAGGAGGTGAGTCAGGAGGAAGAGGAGGTGAGTCAGAGGAAGAGGAGGTGAGTCAGGAGGAAGAGGAGGTGAGTCAGGAGGAAGAGGAGGTGAGTCAGGAGGAAGAGGAGGTGAGTCAGGAGGAAGAGGAGGTGAGTCAGGAGGAAGAGGAGGTGAGTCAGGAGGAAGAGGAGGTGAGTCAGGAGGAAGAGGAGGTGAGTCAGGAGGAAGAGGAGGTGAGTCAGGAGGAAGAGGAGGTGAGTCAGGAGGAAGAGGAGGTGAGTCAGGGAGGAAGAGGAGGTGAGTCAGGAGGAAGAGGAGGTGAGTCAGGAGGAAGAGGAGGTGAGTCAGGAGGAAGAGGAGGTGAATGAGTCAGGAGGAAGAGGAGGTGAGTCAGGAGGAAGAGGAGGTGAGTCAGGAGGAAGAGGAGGTGAGTCAGGAGGAAGAGGAGGTGAGTCAGGAGGAAGAGGAGGTGAGTCAGGAGGAAGAGGAGGTGAGTCAGGAGGAAGAGGAGGTGAGTCAGGAGGAAGAGGAGGTGAGTCAGGAGGAAGAGGAGGTGAGTCAGGAGGAAGAGGAGGTGAGTCAGGAGGAAGAGGAGGTGAATGAGTCAGGAGGAAGAGGAGGTGAGTCAGGAGGAAGAGGAGGTGAGTCAGGAGGAAGAGGAGGTGAGTCAGGGAGGAAGAGGAGGTGAGTCAGGAGGAAGAGGAGGTGAGTCAGGAGGAAGAGGAGGTGAGTCAGGAGGAAGAGGAGGTGAGTCAGGAGGAAGAGGAGGTGAGTCAGGAGGAAGAGGAGGTGAGTCCGGAGGAAGAGGAGGTGAGTCAGGAGGAAGAGGAGGTGAGTCAGGAGGAAGAAGAGGTGAGTCAGGAGGAAGAGGAGGTGAGTAAGGAGGAAGAGGAGGTGAGTCAGGAGGAAGAGGAGGTGAGTCAGGAGGAAGAGGAGGTGAGTCAGGACGAAGAGGAGGTGAGTCAGGAGGAAGAGGAGGTGAATGAGTCAGGAGGAAGAGGAGGTGAGTCAGGAGGAAGAGGAGGTGAGTCAGGAGGAGAGGAGGTGAGTCAGGAGGAAGAGGAGGTGAGTCAGGAGGAAGAGGAGGTGAGTCAGGAGGAAGAGGAGGTGAGTCAGGAGGAAGAGGAGGTGAGTCAGGAGGAAGAGGAGGTGAGTCAGGAGGAAGAGGAGGTGAGTCAGGAGGAAGAGGAGGTGAGTCAGGAGGAAGAGGAGGTGAGTCAGGAGGAAGAGGAGGTGAGTCAGGAGGAAGAGGAGGTGAGTCAGGAGGAAGAGGAGGTGAGTCAGGAGGAAGAGGAGGTGAGTCAGGAGGAAGAGGAGGTGAGTCAGGAGGAAGAGGAGGTGAGTCAGGAGGAAGAGGAGGTGAGTCAGGAGGAAGAGGAGGTGAGTCAGGAGGAAGAGGAGGTGAGTCAGGGAGGAAGAGGAGGTGAGTCAGGGAGGAAGAGGTGAGTCAGGGAGGAAGAGGAGGTGAGTCAGGGAGGAAGAGGAGGTGAGTCAGGAGGAAGAGGAGGTGAGTCAGGAGGAAGAGGAGGTGAGTCAGGAGGAAGAGGAGGTGAGTCAGGAGGAAGAGGAGGTGAGTCAGGAGGAAGAGGAGGTGAGTCAGGAGGAAGAGGAGGTGAGTCAGGAGGAAGAGGAGGTGAGTCAGGAGGAAGAGGAGGTGAGTCAGGAGGAAGAGGAGGTGAGTCAGGAGGAAGAGGAGGTGAGTCAGGAGGAAGAGGAGGTGAGTCAGGAGGAAGAGGAGGTGAGTCAGGAGGAAGAGGAGGTGAGTCAGGAGGAAGAGGAGGTGAGTCAGGAGGAAGAGGAGGTGAGTCAGGAGGAAGAGGAGGTGAGTCAGGAGGAAGAGGAGGTGAGTCAGGAGGAAGAGGAGGTGAGTCAGGAGGAAGAGGAGGTGAGTCAGGAGGAAGAGGAGGTGAGTCAGGAGGAAGAGGAGGTGAGTCAGGAGGAAGAGGAGGTGAGTCAGGGAGGAAGAGGAGGTGAGTCAGGAGGAAGAGGAGGTGAGTCAGGAGGAAGAGGAGGTGAGTCAGGGAGGAAGAGGAGGTGAGTCAGGAGGAAGAGGAGGTGAGTCAGGAGGAAGAGGAGGTGAGTCAGGAGGAAGAGGAGGTGAGTCAGGGAGGAAGAGGAGGTGAATGAGTCAGGAGGAAGAGGAGGTGAGTCAGGAGGAAGAGGAGGTGAGTCAGGAGGAAGAGGAGGTGAGTCAGGAGGAAGAGGAGGTGAGTCAGGAGGAAGAGGAGGTGAGTCAGGGAGGAAGAGGAGGTGAGTCAGGAGGAAGAGGAGGTGAGTCAGGGAGGAAGAGGAGGTGAGTCAGGAGGAAGAGGAGGTGAGTCAGGAGGAAGAGGAGGTGAGTCAGGAGGAAGAGGAGGTGAGTCAGGAGGAAGAGGAGGTGAGTCAGGAGGAAGAGGAGGTGAGTCAGGAGGAAGAGGAGGTGAGTCAGGAGGAAGAGGAGGTGAGTCAGGAGGAAGAGGAGGTGAGTCAGGAGGAAGAGGAGGTGAGTCAGGAGGAAGAGGAGGTGAGTCAGGAGGAAGAGGAGGTGAGTCAGGAGGAAGAGGAGGTGAGTCAGGAGGAAGAGGAGGTGAGTCAGGAGGAAGAGGAGGTGAGTCAGGAGGAAGAGGAGGTGAGTCAGGAGGAAGAGGAGGTGAGTCAGGAGGAAGAGGAGGTGAGTCAGGGAGGAAGAGGAGGTGAGTCAGGAGGAAGAGGAGGTGAGTCAGGAGGAAGAGGAGGTGAGTCAGGGTGGAAGAGGAGGTGAGTCAGGAGGAAGAGGAGGTGAGTCAGGGAGGTGAGTCAAGGAGGAAGAGGAGGTGAGTCAGGAGGAAGAGGAGGTGAGTCAGGAGGAAGAGGAGGTGAGTCAGGGTGGAAGAGGAGGTGAGTCAGGAGGAAGAGGAGGTGAGTCAGGGAGGTGAGTCAAGGAGGAAGAGGAGGTGAGTCAGGAGGAAGAGGAGGTGAGTCAGGAGGAAGAGGAGGTGAGTCAGGGAGGAAGAGGAGGTGACCCACCGTGGGCCCCGCCCCCAGGCGGCCGCAGTGCAGTGTGTTGATGGCGCCCCTGCAGGCGTCCGTGAAGCCGCAGACCAGCCGGTAGTCGCTGAACACGACGCTCGCCATCTTGGTGACGTACTGGTTGCACTGGTAGTCGCTCATGTTGCCACGGTGATCCACCAGGCAGGACACCAGGTAGCCCCGCCCCCTCTCCTCCTCGCCGCACTCCTTTATCTGCGGAGGTCAGAGGGGACACGGAGGGTTCACCTCCCCACGCCGACAAGTCAACACCAACCCGCGCCCCGCGGCGCTCACTGACCTCGGCGATGGCGCCCCGGCAGACGTCCACGGCCACGGACTCAAAGGCCGGGTCCGTGGTCAGGTTGAGTTTATAGTTCCACAGCAGCTGAGAGAAGAAGAACAGTACAGGTCACCCAACGGCATGCTGGGTAATGCTCGCAACAGTCACACCGCTTATAAGTGGAAGCCCCGAGTCATTTGATACGGACTTCTATACAACCAGAGGAGTCGCCCCCTGGTGGTCAGGAGAGAGAATGCAGCTTTAACACATGAAGCGTAGACTTCTATACAACCAGAGGAGCCGCCCCCTGGTGGTCAGGAGAGAGAATGCAGCTTCAACACATGAAGCATAGACTTCTATACAACCAGAACAAATAACTATAAGACAATGCTTCCCAGCTGGAGAGCCTCCTGAAGCGTCGCATGTTTTTATTATTGATTATTCTAGAATCACTTTCAATTTGTTTGTTCGGCAGTTGGTAAACACAGATGAGGAGGAGGTTGTTGGTAAACACAGATGTGGAGGAGGTTGTTGGTAAACACAGATGTGGAGGAGGTTGTTGGTAAACACAGATGAGGAGGAGGTTGTTGGTAAACACAGATGTGGAGGAGGTTGTTGGTAAACACAGATGAGGAGGAGGTTGTTGGTAAACACAGATGTGGAGGAGGTTGTTGGTAAACACAGATGAGGAGGAGGTTGTTGGTAAACACAGATGTGGAGGAGGTTGTTGGTAAACACAGATGAGGAGGAGGTTGTTGGTAAACACAGATGAGGAGGAGGTTGTTGGTAAACACAGATGTGGAGGAGGTTGTTGGTAAACACAGATGAGGAGGAGGTTGTTGGTAAACACAGATGTGGAGGAGGTTGTTGGTAAACACAGATGAGGAGGAGGTTGTTGGTAAACACAGATGAGGAGGAGGTTGTTGGTAAACACAGATGAGGAGGTTGTTGGTAAACACAGATGAGGAGGAGGTTGTTGGTAAACACAGATGTGGAGGAGGTTGTTGGTAAACACAGATGAGGAGGAGGTTGTTGGTAAACACAGATGAGGAGGAGGTTGTTGGTAAACACAGATGAGGAGGAGGTTGTTGGTAAACACAGATGAGGAGGTTGTTGGTAAACACAGATGAGGAGGAGGTTGGTAAACACAGATGAGGAGGAGGTTGTTGTCTTTCATAACCAGCTCAGGTTTATTTGTGAAACTGTTGCTTACAAATAAATCTATGTGAAGTCATCCAAACTGTGTGTGTGTGTGTGTGTGTGTGTGTGTGTGTGTGTGTGTGTGTGTGTGTGTGTGCGTGCATGTGTGTGTGTGCGTGTGAATACTTACGTGGTTACAGTCGGGAGCGATCTCAGATTCCTGCAGAAAGAGAAAATACAAATATAAGAAATGTTAGTCATAGCATTATCTGGACTCATTTCCTTCTGCGGATCAATAAAGTTTAAAATCTCATCTTAGCAGCGTGACTTAAAATAACTCACGCTGCTCCACTGTGTGTGTGTGTGTGTGTGTGTGTGTGTGTGTGTGTCTGTATGTGTCTGTGTCTGTCTGTGTGTGTGTCTGTCTGTCTGTGTGTGTGTGTGTCTGTGTGTGTGTCTGTCTGTCTGTCTGTCTGTCTGTCTGTGTGTTTATTGTTTTATTCTGTGTCTCTGGTTATTATTATGCACGATTTAATAAAAGATCGTAAACTACTTAGTTAGGTTGAAGATCGTAAACGATTTTAAAAGATGATGTTCTGGGTGAAGAGAACTGTTCCTGAAGTACGGAGGTACCTGGCACCTGTCACCTGACACATGTCACCTGTCACATGACACCTGTCACCTGACACCTGGCACGTGACACATGACACCTTTCACCTGACACCTGTCACCTGTCACATGACACCTGTCATCTGACACCTGTCACCTGACACCTGTCACCTGACACCTGGCACCTGTCATCTGACACCTGGCACGTGACACATGACACCTGACACCTGTCACCTGACATCTGACACCTGACACCTGGCACGTGACACTTGACACCTGTCATCTGACACCTGACATCTGACACCTGACACCTGGCACGTGACACCTGGCACCTGTCACCTGACAACTGACAACTGTCACCTGACACCTGTCATCTGGCACGTGACACGTGACACCTGGCACCTGTCATCTGGCACCTGACACCTGTCACCTGTCACCTGTCATCTGTCACCTGATGCAGAACTCCTTTCCCTTACTATGAATACTTAGATGGTTTCCAGTAGAGTCGACTGCAGTCCAACATAAACTGTATAGATTAATGCATTTATAAAATCTGATATTTAGTTCATTAAATGTCAAAAACAATCACGAGTTCCCAGAGACACTCATTTTACAATGAGATATTAAAACATTTTAAATAATATCTAAAAAGTTTGAAAAATGATTAAATCGATTAACTGTTTCTCCACCTGGTTTATTTGATCCTGGAAGGGTTTTATTTACTTTATATGTATATTTATATTCAACAAATAAGCCAGCTAGATTTCGTTGATAAGTTAAACTCTTATATTCGTATCCACCTGTAAATATATATTTAAAAAACAGTTTACATCTGTGAAAGTGTGTAAACTTTACTGTAATATTGCATCATCTAGTAGAGCATATGTGTATATATATGTATATATATATATATATATATATATATATGTGTAGCTTCTGGAAGAAATCAAGAGAAGAACGTGGATTACAAATCATGACAATAATAATAAATGTTATGTTAAAAGAATAACAATAAATGTTATGTTAAAACAATAAATGTTATGTTAAAACAATAATAAATATTATGTTAAAAGAATAATAATAAATGTTATGTTAAAACAATAATAATAAATGTTATGTTAAAACAATAATACATATTATGTTAAAACAATAATAATAAATGTTATGTTAAAAACAATAATAATAAATATTATGTTAAAACAATAATTATAAATGTTATGTTAAACCAATAATAAATATTATGTTAAAACAATAATAACAAATGTTATATTAAAACAATAATAAAAAATGTTATTTGCACAGCTCCTTAAAAAAGGTACTTCAGGCCCTCTAAGAGTCTAAAGTGTAACAACACAAACAATAACATTTCAAAATTAATTATTTATAACACAAACAAAAGGGATGGCAGTAAGAAACAAAACAATAACACGAGCAGATTAAATGAAGTGACTCGTTAACCTGCGCGTGCGCGCCGCTCGGGCACTGACGCAGGTGCGCGCATGTTCACATCTGCACCAGCGTCCCGCTGCGTGGACCCGGACCACCGGGCCGACGCACCGGGCCGACGCACCGGGCCGCCGCACCGGGCCGCCGCTTACCTCTCTGCGGTCCTGCAGGCACTCCAGCACGGCCAGGTTGTTGGTCCAGGTGTGCTCGGGGCAGAGGCGGGACAGGTCGCCCTGGCAGGCCGCCTCCTCCGACAGCTTCCAGCCGGTCGCCCTGCGAGGCGGAGAGGCCCCGGCGACCGCAGCGGACACGGCGGCGACGGCGGCGGAGGAGGCGGAGGAGGTGGAGGAGTTGGAGGAGGAGGAGGAGGAGGAGGTGACGGCGGCGGCATCGTCTGCGGGTGCTGCGGCGGCGACAGGTGCACCCTGGTCCGGGGGGCCCGCGGCCCTGAGGCCGGGCGGGCCGGGCGACTCGGCTGCGGGGCCGCCGGCTGCCTTCGAGCCGAGGACGGAGGAGCCGAAGCCGCAGAGACACACGGACGACAGCAGCAGCGGCAGCAGCAGCCGAGGGGAACTGGACGCCGCC
>NC_079391.1:33282029-33359529 GCF_029220125.1 Pseudoliparis swirei | reverse complement strand
CTTTGTTTTTAATCTTTTTTAATATCTCCTTAAATCAGAAAATGAACCGCCATGAAAAACATGTTTATAAGACCAAAAGAGTCTCTGATGCTGTGTGGACCAACCCTCTGCATACCGCTGCAGAACACACATATGTTTTACATGTGTATGACCTCATAGATAAGCTGCATAACATATATTTACTACATATGAATAACCTCATGGATAAGCTTCATAACTATATATGTATTACATGTGAATGACCTCATAGATAAGCTTCATAACATATATTTATTACATGTGAATGACCTCATAGATAAGCTGCATAACATATATTTATTACATGTGAATGACCTCATAGATAAGCTTCATAACATATATTTATTACATGTGAATGACCTCATGGATAAGCTTCATAACTATATATTTATTACATGTGAATGACCTCATAGATAAGCTGCATAACATATATGTATTACATGTGAATGACCTCATAGATAAGCTTCATAACATATATTTATTACATGTGAATGACCTCATAGATAAGCTGCATAACATATATTTATAACATGTGAATGACCTCATAGATAAGTTTCATAACTATATATTTATTACATGTGAATGACCTCATAGATAAGCTGCATAACATATATTTATTACATGTGAATGACCTCATAGATAAGCTTCATAACTATATATGTATTACATGTGAATGACCTCATAGATAAGCTTCATAACATATATTTATAACATGTGAATGACCTCATAGATAAGTTTCATAACTATATATTTATTACATGTGAATGACCTCATAGATAAGCTGCATAACATATATTTATTACATGTGAATGACCTCATAGATAAGCTTCATAACTATATATGTATTACATGTGAATGACCTCATAGATAAGCTTCATAACATATATTTATTACATGTGAATGACCTCATAGATAAGCTGCATAACATATATTTATTACATGTGAATGACCTCATAGATAAGCTTCATAACATATATTTATTACATGTGAATGACCTCATGGATAAGCTTCATAACTATATATTTATTACATGTGAATGACCTCATAGATAAGCTGCATAACATATATGTATTACATGTGAATGACCTCATAGATAAGCTTCATAACATATATTTATTACATGTGAATGACCTCATAGATAAGCTGCATAACATATATTTATAACATGTGAATGACCTCATAGATAAGTTTCATAACTATATATTTATTACATGTGAATGACCTCATAGATAAGCTGCATAACATATATTTATTACATGTGAATGACCTCATAGATAAGCTTCATAACTATATATGTATTACATGTGAATGACCTCATAGATAAGCTTCATAACATATATTTATTACATGTGAATGACCTCATAGATAAGCTGCATAACATATATTTATTACATGTGAATGACCTCATAGATAAGCTTCATAACATATATTTATTACATGTGAATGACCTCATGGATAAGCTTCATAACTATATATGTATTACATGTGAATGACCTCATAGATAAGCTTCATAACTATATATGTATTACATGTGAATGACCTCATAGATAAGCTTCATAACATATATTTATTACATGTGAATGACCTCATAGATAAGCTGCATAACATATATTTACTACATGTGAATGACCTCATAGATAAGCTTCATAACTATATATTTATAACATGTGAATGACCTCATAGATAAGCTTCATAACATATATTTATTACATGTGAATGACCTCATGGATAAGCTTCATAACATATATTTATTACATGTGAATGACCTCATAGATAAGCTTCATAACATATATTTATTACATGTGAATGACCTCATAGATAAGCTTCATAACTATATATTTATTACATGTGAATGACCTCATAGATAAGCTTCATAACATATATTTATTACATGTGAATGACCTCATAGATAAGCTTCATAACTATATATTTATTACATGTGAATGACCTCATAGATAAGCTTCATAACTATATATTTATAACATGTGAATGACCTCATAGATAAGCTTCATAACTATATATTTATTACATGTGAATGACCTCATGGATAAGCTTCATAACTATATATGTATTACATGTGAATGACCTCATAGATAAGCTTCATAACTATATATTTATAACATGTGAATGACCTCATAGATAAGCTTCATAACTATATATTTACTACATATGAATGACCTCATGGATAAGCTTCATAACTATATATTTATTACATGTGAATGACCTCATAGATAAGCTTCATAACTATATATGTATTACATGTGAATGACCTCATAGATAAGCTTCATAACATATATTTATAACATGTGAATGACCTCATAGATAAGTTTCATAACTATATATTTATTACATGTGAATGACCTCATAGATAAGCTGCATAACATATATTTATTACATGTGAATGACCTCATAGATAAGCTTCATAACTATATATGTATTACATGTGAATGACCTCATAGATAAGCTTCATAACATATATTTATTACATGTGAATGACCTCATAGATAAGCTGCATAACATATATTTATTACATGTGAATGACCTCATAGATAAGCTTCATAACATATATTTATTACATGTGAATGACCTCATAGATAAGCTGCATAACATATATTTATTACATGTGAATAACCTCATGGATAAGCTTCATAACTATATATGTATTACATGTGAATGACCTCATAGATAAGCTTCATAACATATATTTATTACATGTGAATGACCTCATAGATAAGCTGCATAACATATATTTATAACATGTGAATGACCTCATAGATAAGTTTCATAACTATATATTTATTACATGTGAATGACCTCATAGATAAGCTGCATAACATATATTTATTACATGTGAATGACCTCATAGATAAGCTTCATAACTATATATGTATTACATGTGAATGACCTCATAGATAAGCTTCATAACATATATTTATAACATGTGAATGACCTCATAGATAAGTTTCATAACTATATATTTATTACATGTGAATGACCTCATAGATAAGCTGCATAACATATATTTATTACATGTGAATGACCTCATAGATAAGCTTCATAACTATATATGTATTACATGTGAATGACCTCATAGATAAGCTTCATAACATATATTTATTACATGTGAATGACCTCATAGATAAGCTGCATAACATATATTTATTACATGTGAATGACCTCATAGATAAGCTTCATAACATATATTTATTACATGTGAATGACCTCATAGATAAGCTGCATAACATATATTTATTACATGTGAATAACCTCATGGATAAGCTTCATAACTATATATGTATTACATGTGAATGACCTCATAGATAAGCTTCATAACATATATTTATTACATGTGAATGACCTCATAGATAAGCTGCATAACATATATTTACTACATGTGAATGACCTCATAGATAAGCTTCATAACTATATATTTATAACATGTGAATGACCTCATAGATAAGCTTCATAACATATATTTATTACATGTGAATGACCTCATGGATAAGCTTCATAACATATATTTATTACATGTGAATGACCTCATAGATAAGCTTCATAACATATATTTATTACATGTGAATGACCTCATAGATAAGCTTCATAACTATATATTTATTACATGTGAATGACCTCATAGATAAGCTTCATAACATATATTTATTACATGTGAATGACCTCATAGATAAGCTTCATAACTATATATTTATTACATGTGAATGACCTCATAGATAAGCTTCATAACTATATATTTATAACATGTGAATGACCTCATAGATAAGCTTCATAACTATATATTTATTACATCTGAATGACCTCATGGATAAGCTTCATAACTATATATGTATTACATGTGAATGACCTCATAGATAAGCTTCATAACTATATATTTATAACATGTGAATGACCTCATAGATAAGCTTCATAACTATATATTTACTACATATGAATGACCTCATGGATAAGCTTCATAACTATATATTTATTACATGTGAATGACCTCATAGATAAGCTTCATAACTATATATTTATTACATGTGAATGACCTCATAGATAAGCTGCATAACATATATTTATTACATGTGAATGACCTCATAGATAAGCTTCATAACTATATATTTATTACATGTGAATGACCTCATAGATAATCTTCATAACTATATATTTATTACATGTGAATGACCTCATGGATAAGCTTCATAACTATATATTTATTACATGTGAATGACCTCATAGATAAGCTTCATAACTATATATTTATAACATGTGAATGACCTCATAGATAAGCTTCATAACTATATATTTATTACATGTGAATGACCTCATGGATAAGCTTCATAACTATATATGTATTACATGTGAATGACCTCATAGATAAGCTTCATAACTATATATTTATAACATGTGAATGACCTCATAGATAAGCTTCATAACTATATATTTACTACATATGAATGACCTCATAGATAAGCTGCATAACATATATTTATTACATGTGAATGACCTCATAGATAAGCTTCATAACTATATATTTATTACATGTGAATGACCTCATAGATAAGCTTCATAACTATATATTTACTACATATGAATGACCTCATAGATAAGCTGCATAACATATATTTATTACATGTGAATGACCTCATAGATAAGCTGCATAACATATATTTATTACATGTGAATGACCTCATAGATAAGCTTCATAACTATATATTTATTACATGTGAATGACCTCATAGATAATCTTCATAACTATATATTTATTACATGTGAATGACCTCATAGATAAGCTTCATAACTATATATTTATTACATGTGAATGACCTCATAGATAAGCTTCATAACTATATATTTATTACATGTGAATGACCTCATAGATAAGCTTCATAACTATATATTTATTACATGTGAATGACCTCATAGATAAGCTTCATAACTATATATTTATTACATGTGAATGACCTCATAGATAAGCTTCATAACTATATATTTATTACATGTGAATGACCTCATAGATAAGCTTCATAACTATATATTTATTACATGTGAATGACCTCATAGATAAGCTGCATAACATATATTTACTACATGTGAATGACCTCATAGATAAGCTTCATAACTATATATTTATTACATGTGAATGACCTCATAGATAAGCTTCATAACATATATTTATTACATGTGAATGACCTCATAGATAAGCGTCATAACTATATATTTATTACATGTGAATGACCTCATAGATAAGCTGCATAACATATTTACTACATGTGAATGACCTCATAGATAAGCTTCATAACTATATATTTACTACATGTGAATGACCTCATAGATAATCTTCATAACTATATATTTACTACATGTGAATGACCTCATAGATAATATTCATAACTATATATTTATTACATGTGAATGACCTCATAGATAAGCTTCATAACATATATTTATTACATGTGAATGACCTCATAGATAAGCTTCATAACATATATTTATTACATGTGAATGACCTTATAGATAATCTTCATAACTATATATTTATTACATGTGAATGACCTCATAGATAAGCTTCATAACTATATATTTATTACATGTGAATGACCTCATAGATAATCTTCATAACATATATTTACTACATGTGAATGACCTCATAGATAAGCTTCATAACTATATATTTATTACATGTGAATGACCTCATAGACATCAAGGGACACGTCACATGTCCTCACGGAGGTGAAGAGGCGTGTCTGTGTTGCAGGTGTTGTGTAATGTTGTGTTTGAACATCAGGCGTTATTTAACGGTAAGTTGAGTTGAACTTAGGAGAAATCTTCAGATGCAAACAGACAAAGTATTAAAATAAACAGCTGAATGTATATTGTGGATGTTATGGAACTAGAATACCCCCCCACAGTCAGAATGGAACAGTCCATTAACACAATAATGTCTCCTCTTTCTCACTATGATTTGCATTTCCATGTCAACCGAACACATCGACGCCATCTTGACACACCGCCCGGGGCTCTTGCTCCGCTCCTTGTATTCCACGTACAACCAGTCAAACACGAGTGAGCCCCCAGCGTCTCAGAGCCTGTCTCCGTGTCAGGTGGAGGACCTGAAGATCAAGGTCCAGGACCTGAAGGGCAAGTTCAAGAAGCCGGTCCTGAAGAAGGTCCGCATGTCGGCCGACGCCATGCTGGCCGCGCTGCTGGGCTCCAAGCACAAGGTGTCCATGGACCTGAGGGGCAACCTGAGGCAGGTCCGGAAGGAGGTGAAGGAGGAGGTGCGTGCTGCGAGAGGGACTCCTGCACACAACCACGGAGGAGCCACCTGGAACCCAAAAGGGTTCTTCAGAGGGACGCCATCGAAGAACCATTCCTCACCTTTCAGACCAGGGTTCTTTACAGAACCATGTCCTTAAAGAGTTCCCCAAAGAACTATAGAGGAGCCTCAAAGAACCTTAAATGGTTCTCTAAGGCACCATTTATGGTTCCATGAAGAACCTTTTTAAACTAGGGTTCTTTAAAGGACCATCTCCTCAAAGAACCTTTAAAACATGGTTCTTTAAGGCACCATTTCTGGATCTACAAAGAACCTTTCAAACTAGGGTTCTTTAAAGAACCATCTCCTTAAAGAGTTCCTGAAAGAACCTTTAAAGGTGTCTCAAACAAAAGGAAGGTTCTTCAGTAGGTGATGGTTCCTCGTAGAACCACAAAGCCTTTCAAAGAACCAAGAAGTACCACTATGTTTATGTGTGGTTGCCGTGGTTACATGAAACTCTTCTTTGCAGGAGAAGGCGACCGGCGACTGGAGGAAGAGCGTCGAAGACAAGTCCGGGATGGGCGGCCGCAAGAAGATGTTCGAGACCGAGGCGTGAGCGGCAGCTCCTTGTTCACCAGGGTCGTCCATATGTGTGTGTGGTGTGTGTGTGTGTGGTGTGTGTGATTTGATGTGCTACAGTGATCAAATAAATAAATGGTGTGGTGCTTTTCGTTTGGGTCTCGTGGCAATAAGTTCTCGTGGAATAGAAGAAGGTTCTTTACGGAAAATACGGATAAAGAGTTCCCTTGAGAACACTGACGAACGTACATCGTGACGTTGACGATGTCTACGTCACGATGTCGACATCCTCTTATATCTGAGTGTTTCAACACTGGCACAATGGAGGTGCGATTGAAGCAGGTGGTTTGAACAGGTTAAATATCCAGAATATAACTTCTCTATAGAGTCATGAAAATAAGAAGATTATTATCATAATAATAATAATAAGCACTATTATAATTAACAACAACAATAATAGCAATAAGTATTAGCAATACTATTAAAAATAGTATTATTATTATATATATATATTATAATGATTATTATTATTATCACTATTATTTAAACTAGCAGCAACAACAATAATATCAATCATTATTATGAATACTATTAATAATACTTTGTTATTTATAATAACATCGATATCATTTTCTTTAATGGCTAAACTGTCCTAAACCTGTACGCGGTGCGCCCAGCAGGGGGCGCCGTGCACCTTTGAATCCGCCATTAAATTACAGAAGAAGAAGGTCTTCTCCTTTGTTTCCGGTCATGTGACCTTAGAGAAGGCCCCGTGACGCGCGATCAGGAAGCAGCGAGGAGACAAACCACCATCAGCAACAACAATAGCGGGTCGCCATTCCTTCCCATTTAGACACGAACACCTGTAAAACACACCTTTCTCCACGCAGCCGACGCGAGGCAGCTCTTTGTCCCTCACGATGACGGCGGCAGTGTTCTTCGGCTGCACCTTCATCGCCTTCGGACCGGCCATCGCGCTCTTCCTCTTCACGATCGCCCGGGAGCCGCTCAGGGTCATCTTCCTCATCGCCGGGTGAGCCTCTCGAGCCTCAGCTCAATCTCCCGTGTGCACACGACACTAAACACCAGGTGCGATCACGACGAAGTCCCTTTTGTTTAGATCCTCACGGCTCGGGCGAAGATGCTCGCCAGGCGGTGTGTTAACTGGCGATGTAAACATGGAAAACATGACGTATTGTTTTTTAAATTCAGGACAGGTTCAAAGCCTCTCATTACGTCATAATTATCACATACAAATGTGTCTTTGATCATGCCTCCTTTCATAAAGTCAACAGTTAGTGGGCGGAGATCCGCAGTTTGTAGTGGCTTTAATCCTGCTGCGCCTTGACGTCATAATGACGTCAGAGGAACATTTTCTGTATATAGACCTGCGCGACGAGGCTCGCGACTCCTCTCCTCTCCTCCAGCCAGCAGCTACACGCGGATTTTATCGGATTATCTCTCTTCACAAGGACTGTAAACACTATCGTTGATATTTATATCAAACAGAAATGGGTATCTTATATTCTCAGTATAGCTCATCGGACTCCATGTCTGAGTGCAGCTTTGAGAGCGGCGATGAACCGAGCCACAAAGACTTTGGGTCTCAGGCCAGTCTGCCCTCAGTTTTTGAAAAACCCAGAGAGGTGCTCAGACGCCACAGGAGTGTGCCGTGGGATATCGCCTTTGAATGTGCCGACCCGCCTCAGATCGTTGAGGAAGCACCGGACTGTGAACCGGACTGTCAACCAGAAGGTGACGCAGAAGGTGAAACTGTCGGTGAACCAGAGGGAGAAGCAGCGGGTGAACCTGTCGGTGAACCAGAGGGAGAAGCAGCGGGTGAACCTGTCGGTGAAGCAGAGGGAGAAGCAGAGGGAGAAGCAGCGGGTGAACCTGTCGGTGAAGCAGAGGGAGAAGCAGAGGGAGAAGCAGCGGGTGAACCTGTCGGTGAAGCAGCGGGAGAAGCAGAAGGTGAATTAGTGTGTGGTTGGGATGAGTTCACCGTTGCAATTCTGGTGTCAGATGTGGTGTTGAAACTTGTGAAGAAGTCCACACTTGAGATGAGCTCGCCTTCCGTTGAAGTCATCAGGACGAAGCTGGCAAAGCAGCTGTGGGACAAGATTCAAGGTTGCAACATTCCATACAAACCCAAATATATCCACATGAAACGGATTGCCAGGGCCATGGAAAAGGCCCTGACCAAGAGGAATTTAACAGCAGAGATTTTATGTCAGATGCAAGACGAGGAGTTGCTGCTTTCCAACGGTGTGATTGATATCCTGAAGAAACACCTGCTGAAGCCAAAACAAATGAACCTCAAGAGGTTTCTGAGAGCTGTGGTCAAGCCTTTTAGATGCTGCTGCTGCAAACCAGCCACAGAAGACTAGTCCCTGCTGCTCAAACCACCAATGAGGGACGAGGAGCTTTAGACTACTCTGGGACTTGAGGTCTCACTGGGTCTTGAGGTCTCACTGGGTCTTGATGTCTCACTGGGTCTTGATGTCTCACTGGGTCTTGATGTCTCACTGGGTCTTGAGGTCTCACTGGGTCTTGAGGTCTCTCTGGGTCTTGATGTCTCTCTGGGTCTTGATGTCTCACTGGGTCTTGATGTCTCACTGGGTCTTGAGGTCTCACTGGGTCTTGAGGTCTCACTGGGACTTGATGTCTCACTGGGACTTGATGTTTCACTGGGACTTGATGTCTCACTGGGTCTTGATGTCTCACTGGGACTTGATGTTTCACTGGGACTTGATGTCTCACTGGGTCTTGAGGTCTCAAAGGGGGGTGGGGAGACAAGGCCAGGCGCCGGAAGGGGGGGCGGATACACGGCGATGCCCGTCGGTGGAGGGGGCGGGTGGGGACACGGCTCCTCCCCCGACGGGCACCACCGTTTCCCCGCCTAGGAGGGGGGGGGGAGGGGGCGGGTGGGGACACGGCTCCTCCCCCGACGGGCACCACCGTGTACCCGCCCAGGAGGGGGACCGTCGGGGGAGGGGGCGGGTGGGGACACGGCTCCTCCCCCGACGGGCACCACCGTGTACCCGCCCAGGAGGGGGGGGGGACCGTCGGGGGAGGGGGCGGGTGGGGACACGGCTCCTCCCCCGACGGGCACCGCCGTTTCCCCGCCGCCGTGTACCCGGGAGGGGGGGTGGGACACGGCCCCTCCCTCGACGGGCCCGCCGTGTACCCGCCTAGGAGGGGGGGGGGGGACATGGAGGGGAAACGGCAGTGACCGTCGGGGGAGGGGGCGGGTGGGGACACGGCTCCTCCCCCGACGGGCACCACCGTGTACCCGCCTAGGAGGGGGGGGGGACATGGAGGGGAAACGGCGGTGACCGTCAGGGGAGGGGGCGGGTGGGGACACGGCCCCTCCACCGACGGGCACCACCGTGTACCCGCCCAGGAGGGGGGGGGGACATGGAGGGGAAACGGCGGTGACCGTCAGGGGAGGGGGCGGGTGGGGACACGGCTCCTCCCCCGACGGGCACCACCATTTCCCCGCCTAGGAGGGGGAGGGGGTGGGGAAACGGCGGTGCCCGTCGGGGAGGGGGCGGGTGGGGACACGGCTCCTCCCCCGACGGGCACCACCGTACCCGCCCAGGAGGGGGACATGGAGGAACGGCGGTGACCGTCGGGAGGGGCGGGTGGGGACACGGCTCCTCCCCCGACGGGCACCACCGTGTACCCGCCCAGGAGGGGGGGGGGGACATGGAGGGGAAACGGCGGTGCCCGACGAGGGGGCGGGTGGGGACACGGCCCCTCCCCCGACGGGCACCACCGTTTCCCGCCCGTACCCGGGAGGGGGGGGGTGGGGACACGGCTCCTCCCCCGACGGGCACCACCGTGTACCCGCCCAGGAGGGGGGACCGTCGGGAGGGGCGGTGGGGCCACGGCCCCTCCCCCGACGGGCACCCCCGTTCCCCCGCCGCCGTGTACCCGGGAGGGGGGGACACGGCCCCTCCCTCGACGGGCCCGCCGTGTACCCGCCTAGGAGGGGGGGGGGGACATGGAGGGGAAACGGCGGTGCCCGACGAGGGGGCGGGTGGGGACACGGCTCCTCCCCCGACGGGCACCACCGTGTACCCGCCCAGGAGGGGGGGGGGACCGTCGGGGGTGGGGCGGGTGGGGACACGGCTCCTCCCCCGACGGGCACCGCCGTTTCCCCGCTGCCGTGTACCCGGGAGGGGGGGTGGGACACGGCCCCTCCCTCGACGGGCACCGCCGTGTACCCGCCTAGGAGGGGGGGGGGGGACATGGAGGGGAAACGGCAGTGACCGTCGGGGGAGGGGGCGGGTGGGGACACGGCTCCTCCCCCGACGGGCACCACCGTGTACCCGCCTGGGAGGGGGACATGGAGGAACGCGGTGACCAGGGAGGGGCGGGTGGGGACACGGCCCCTCCCCCGCCGTGCACCACCGTGTACCCGCCCAGGAGGGGACATGGGAAGCGGCGGTGCCCGTCGGTGGAGGCGGGTGGGGACACGGCTCCTCCGACGGCACCACCATTCCCGCCTAGGAGGGGGCATGGAGGGTGGGAAACGGCGGTGCCCGTCGGGAGGCGGTGGGGACACGGCTCCTCCCCGGGCACCACTGTACCCGCCCAGGAGGGGGACATGGAGGAAGCGGTGACCGTCGGGGAGGCGGTGGGGACACGGCTCCTCCCGACGGCACCACTGCACCCGCCCAGGAGGGGACATGGAGGAACGGCGGTGCCCGACGAGGCGGGGGGACACGGCCTCCCGACGGGCACCACCGTTCCGCCGCCGTGTACCGGGAGGGGGCGGGTGGGGACACGGCTCCTCCCCGGCACCACTGTACCCGCCCAGGAGGGGGACCGTCGGGAGGGGCGGGTGGGACACGGCTCCTCCCCCGACGGGCACCGCCCGCCCGTGTACGTGTACCGGGAGGGGTGGGACACGGCCCCTCCTCGAGGGCCCCCGTGTACCCGCCAGGAGGGACATGGAGGGGAAACGGCGGTGCCCGACGAGGGGGCGGGTGGGGACACGGCCCCTCCCCCGACGGGCACCACCGTTTCCCCGCCGCCGTGTACCCGGGAGGGGGCGGGTGGGGACACGGCCCCTCCCTCGACAGGCACCACCGTGTACCCACCCAGGAGGGGGGGGGGGATCTCTGCAAGTGATTTCTCAGCTATTCTAGAGACAGCAACGAGCCGGTACCGGTCAGCGGCTCGGTTTGTACCGGGTCGCAGAAAAGAAGTGAATTAAAAATGTTTATTTTATTTTGAAGAAAGAACCGGATCCACCTGGTGTGCGTCTGAGACTCTCACAAGGTCACGAAATACGTGACGCATCGCAAGAGCTCACGGAATATGAAAAAAAGGAAGGAAAGGAGGAAATGAAGCTAGGAAAGGAGGCAGGGAGGGTCACGTGATGCGAAAGAGGTAGGAGCGACGGACAGGAGCTCCCGGACTGAACACTTTATTTAACATTTCAGGTATAGATTAACATTAATAGAACAGGTCGAACGAAGAAGTAATGTCACTGCATGATATTTGGGGGAAAACAACTGAAAAAAACCCAACTGGACGGTCCAGACTTCGAAAAACTCAGTCCGAAAAAGAGACCAGCGACCCCGACAACATGGCGGAAGGCGCGCAGATTGACGACCTGGTGGAGAAGATAAGTAACGCAGTATTTACGAAACTCGGCTCCAGTCTGTATATGAAACTCGAACAAATAGCTAAATCCGTCAACTCGGTGTGTGCAAGTGTTACGGCAGTGGAGAAAAGGGTGGACGAAGCAGAACAAAGAATATCCGACACGGAGGACTCCGTGTCACAGCTCCTAGCTAAAGTTGAGCGCACCGAGACACGGCTAACTGAGGCTCTGACCCGGCTGGAGGACCAGGAGAACCGGTCCAGATGAAACAACATAAAGGTCATCAATCTGCCACAAAGGGACTTTTTCCAATCTTGGCGACCAAAAGTTTTGAACCTCACGGTGAAGAACGACCGACTCAAGCTGGACAGGTGCCACCGCGGCCCCGCACACCTGCAGAACAACTCGACGAGGCCGAGGACCGTCGACATCCGTCTCCACAACTTCGCCGACAAACAGCTGATCGTGAAGGGGGCGCGCAGCGCGGCTGAGGTCACTTTCTCCGGGAACCGCATACATTTCTATGATGACTTCTCACCAGCGGTGGAAAAAAAACGACGCAAACTCCTGGAGGCAAAGACGTCGCTCCGAGATCTCGGCATCCGCTACCAGATGCTGTATCCCGCCGTGCTGCGCGTTACAGATGACGGCGGAGTCCGACACTTCAGATCCGCGGATGAAGCACAGAGGTTCGTGGAGGAGAGGAAAAAAGCCCAAATATAATGGAGAAATGCAAGGTAATCTGGAAATAAGTGAACAGTTTATCCTCCCGGTGGTCATGCTGCTGACGTAACCCACAAAGAAAGTTAACGGACACAAACTATTCAGGTGCAGGGTGTCCGCGGCTGTTAAGTATGCACACTTGTTCGCTCTTCTTCTGTTCTCTCCATGTTGGAACTCACGAACAAGCTGGTCTGCTTATGTACAGTTTATTACTTTGTTCTAAGAAAGGTTCAGTTATATTATTAACAGTGTTACTACTCTGATTGACCAAGCTTGATTAAGACTGGTACGGTTGCGGGTTATAATAAGAGTGACTATACCTGAAAAATGTTTATCTTTATTTTGTTCTAGTCTGGGAAGCTCTGTTTTTATCCTACTAGAGTTTGTTTAGATGTTAGGAAATGAGGGGGAAATGGTAGTGAGCAGGAGGTCTCACATGTGCCCTTTCAATAAGTTTAAGTATCAATTTATGTTTTTACGTTTTTTGTTGTTGTCTTTCAGTGTTCTTAAATGTTGTTTTGTTCCACACCACTGGAAATAAATATCTATTTGAACTAAGTCAGCAAAGGTCAGATAACACATTTCCAGAGCGCCTTCAGGAGGCCTGTGAAAGAACAGGGCTTCTCTGTGATAAAGAAAGAAGAAGGTATGTCAGGGATAAATAGCATCAAACTTTGTACATTCAATGTAAAGGGGATCCACCATCCAATTAAGTGGAAGAAAATATTAAGCTTTCTAAAGAAAGACAAAATACAAACAGCTTTCTTACAAGAAACCCACCTAGTGGATAAGGAGCACATCAAACTTAAACGAGACTGGGTCGGCCAGGTTTACTACTCATCATTTTCCTCCAATAGCAGAGGAGTCACTATCTTAATACACAAGGCCATCAGTGAGAGACTTCACATTCTACTCTAATCCACATAACTCCTACTCACGCATAGATTACTTTTTTGCCCCACCACAGATTATTGGACAAGTAAAAGCATGTAGTATAGGATCTATACATATTAGTGACCATGCCCCAGTATACCTAGAAATGACGATGAGTGAAGCTGTGTCTGGCACACAGAGATGGCGTTTCCCGTCATATCTTCTCACGGACAAGGAATACAAAAAAAAGAGGAGGCAGAGTTAGATTTATTTTTTGACATAAACGACAATTGTGAAACAAACCCTGAATTTCTCTGGGAATCTGCGAAAGCCTATATTAGAGGTTTTACTATCTCATATATGTCACACCGGAAAAAAACTCATCCAGAAGCAGAATGAACTGGAAACAGACTTACAAAAAGCAGAGCTTGCCCATCAGTCTAGTCCAAACAAAACAAACCTCATTAAAGTGCACAGCACCAGAGCGGCACGGCATTCGAGACTGAATGAGAAAGCATCTCGATCCTTATTCTATCAAAAGCAGCGACTGTATGAATATGGAAACAAAGCGAGTAAATACTTGGCCCGCCTGCTCAACCAGAAGGAAAATTATAACACCATAGCAGGAATCAGAGATCCAGGAGGGAAAAGACATTTTGATAAGAAAAATATCAACTCTGTCTTTGTATCATTTTACAAATCATTATACAAAACTGACAATAACAGCACTAAAGTGGAACTTGACAAATTATTTTCTAAAATTAAATTACCTACACTAACAAAAGAACAGCAACAATCGTTGGGGAAACCCATTCAGGAAAAAGAGATATTAGAAGCAATGGCTTTGATGAAAAGTGGAAAAGCACCAGGCCCAGATGGGTTCCCAGCAGAGTGGTTTAAAGCCTTTAAAAACAAGCTCACCCCCCATCTAGTCAACACCTATAATTACAGCTTCAACACAACTCACCACTTGCCTGAAACAATGTCGCTAGCTAACATTAGCCTGATTCTGAAAAAAACAAGGACCCCGAAGACCCAGCATCTTACAGGCCCATATCGCTCATTAATGTAGACGCAAAGATTTTAGCCACGGTACTGACTCTGAGGCTTGAACCATTAATATCAATATTAATAAATCCTGACCAAACAGGCTTCATCAAAGGGAGGAATTCCTCCAATAATATCAGGAGGCTTCTGAACATAATACAGTTCGCCAGAGACAATGATGTACAAGGCCTTGTGGTGTCTCTGGACTCATTAAAAGCTTTTGACAGGGTTGAATGGCCCTTTCTTTTCAATGCTATGGACAAATTTAAAATAGGTACAGAATTCATTGACTGGGTGAAGCTGCTGTACTTTTCCCCGAAAGCGTCCGTTATTACTAACTCCTATTGCTCAGATCCGTTCCCATTAGAGCGTGGCACCCGTCAGGGATGCCCACTGAGCCCTCTCTTGTTTGCATTGGCCATTGAGCCCTTAGCTGAGCTCATCAGAACCACACCAACGATAAGAGGCTTTGATGTCAATGGTACAATACAAAAGATTTCTCTTTATGCGGATGATGTTCTGCTATACCTGGTTGAGATAGACAAAACCATCCCCTGTCTACTTGAATGTTTAAAACAGTTTGGGCACATATCGGGTTTTAAAGTTAACCTATCTAAAACCGAGGCCATGCCTATTGGCGCCCTGGCAGGCTCTACGCCACCCAGTGGATTCCCTTTCCACTGGTCACTGAGGGAGATAACATACCTTGGAATTAGAATTGACCCCTCTCTTAAAAAACTTGTTAAACTCAATCTAAAGCCAATCACAACACGCATCAGGGAAGACTTGAACAGGTGGGTAACGCTACCAGTTTCCTGGCTGGGCAGGATAAGCATGCTCAAAATGAATATACTGCCCAGGTTACTGTACCCCCTACAGATGCTGCCAAACTCAATACCCAACAGCTTCTTCATTGACTTGGATAAAATGTTCACACAATTCATCTGGCAAGGCAAAAAGGTTCGAATGAAAATAAGTAAACGACAGAAAAGCAAGCAGCAGGGAGGACTCTGAGTCCCTCACATAAAGTTCTCCTACTGGGCAGCACACATGCGTTACATATATGAGTGGGTGAACCCAGAGGCTACAAATGCATGGATCCACATGGAGTCGACAAATTGTGGATTACTCACTTTAAAGAACTGTCCCTTCGTAAACTACAAAAGAGCAAAGCTAGAGGTTCAAAATAACTTTATTGCATGAAATACATTAAACACCTGGAATAATATCATGGCCTACTTTAAATTTAAGAATAATTGTTCACTTTTGGCTCCCATATGGAGAAACCCGGATTTCCCCCCCTCATGTCAAGACTGTGTGTTCAGGCTCTGGCATGAGAAGGGTCTGGACCAGCTTATCAAACTCTATGAGGGAGAAACAGTGGACTCGTTTGAGAACCTGAAGAACAAATACGCTCTCCAACAGTCCCATTTATTTCGATATTTACAAATAAGACATTACATACCAAAAACCGTAGATGCCCCAAACATGTGCTTCCTGGAAGAAATCCTAACACAACCCATACCAAAAAAATTCAGCTCCCATGTCTATGAAACCTTCGGCCTAAACCTTAACTACTCCACTGACCACATCCGCAAACAGTGGCAGATGGACATGGAGTGTCAGATAGAGGAAAATGTATGGACATCAATTATAGGAAACACACTTAACATCCGGAGCTGTAGCACAGATAGAGAAAGACAATTCAAGATATTACATCGACTGCATTGTACACCACTGCTGAGGGGCAGGCTGGGCCAAGGTTCCCCTACATGTAGTAAATGTAACTCTGAAGTTGGTACTTATATACACATGTTTTGGAAATGTGCAAAAATTCAAACTTTCTGGAGAGAAGTGAAGGATGAGGTGGTTTCTTTGATCGGGTATGACCTGGAGCTTTCACCCCCTCAATGTGTTCTGGCAGCTAAAGTGAGCAGTGCAAGGAGTAATAACGATGCCAAACTGATTAGAATACTATTATATATTGCTCGAAAGACTATCCTTGAACTCTGGATTTCTAAAGATACCCCTTCTACAGATGACTGGTACAAGGGGATTTTGGAAGTTCTCCCTTTGGAAAAGTTGACCCACACCCTCCATGACAATGTCAAGGGATTTGTCAAAATATGGAAACCAGTCTTAGACGTGGTGGACCCCTCCGGGGTGAACTTTGCTGTGCCAGATTAAAAACACTCACTGATGCTGACTTGATTTGATGATGTAACCTTAAATATGTACTTATAGTGGTGATGTGTTATGGGCTGTGGTTTTTCTAATTATTTTGTATCCATTATCTATTTATATTTTTGTCTTTTTTGTTGTTCTTTACCCTTTTGTTTCTCTTTTCACTTTGTATTGTATCCTTAATGTCCTGTCTTGCTAATTTGTAAAATCAAAATAAATAAATATAAATAAATAAAACCCCACCTTAACCGAGACCGAGTCAAGACCAAGACCGGACCGGCGTGAGTCCGACCCACTGAAGATAAAAGGTGGAACACACTCACCACAGGCACTCCTCACATTGATCTGAGAATTCACAATCCCATCAAAAACACCCAAATGAAGGATCCTCTTCTCTCACCTCCATGTGTACTGTACACTGTGTGTATGTGTGTGTACATGTATAAGTGTACCACGAGAAATGTCTCGATCAATTAACCAGAAGGCATCTGAACTGTAAGTGTTTTCGACGTGCAATTGCCGGTAATGATGCGAAGAAATAAATTGAACAATGCACACACAAAAAAAAAAAAAGGAAAGGAGGCAAAGGAGGTGAGAAGCCAGGCAAGGAAGAACGGAAAGGAGGAAATGAAGGAAAGAAATGAGGAAAGGAAGGGTAGGAAAGGAGTCAAGGAGGTAAGAAAGGAAGGAAGGAAAGTAGGCAAGAAAGGTAGTAAAGGAAGGAGGCAAGGAAGGAAAGGTCAGACAGAAAGGAAGGAAATAAGGCAATGAAAGGTAGGAAGTTAAGCTAGGCAAGGAGGAAAAGTAAGGAAGGGAAGAGAGATATGAAGGGAAGATGGGAAGCTGGAAAGGAAGGAAAGGTGGCAAGGAAGGAAAGGAGGAAATGAGTTCAGCTCAATGTGTTTGTGCTCCAACGCTTTCAGCAGCAACTTCACCTTTTTCAGAATGTTCTGCTGTTTCCAGCTGGTTTTTATTTCAGCTTAATGTCAAATGTTAACATTCCAACACATTTTCACCTCGTTTAATGTTGGCTTCATTGAGAAAAACTGCTTCGATAAATAAGGACATTTCTAAGTGACCCCAAACTTTTGAACGGTAACGTATGAAATCAAACTAAAGAAAAAAATATAAAATACATATGATTTATATATAAATATTTCTATATATTACTAATAGTATTTTTGTCCCCAATGCATTATTTTGGTAATTCTGATAATTTTTGGGCTTTCTTTTACTTTCTTTCTTAATCGTTACTATTTCTGTCCAGCTGACGTTCGCCCAGATCAATAAAGCTTTGAAGCTCATGATTATGAATTTAAAGTTCATTCATGGTTTTGTGTTGCAAAGGGAGCAACCTGGAAGAGTCCACTTCAATGAGCCTCACAGATGAACTCTAATTGAGCGTCTTCTTCACACGACTGACTGTTTGTCTGTCTGTTTGTTTCCCCCTCAGAGCGTTCTTCTGGCTGGTGTCTCTGCTGCTGGCGTCTCTGGTTTGGTTCATCTCGGTTCAGATCAGCGACAAGCAGAGCGCCGCCCAGCAGAAGGGGCTCCTGGTCTTCGGCGTGGTCCTCTCCGTGCTGCTGCAGGAGGCCTTCCGCTTCGGCTACTACAAGCTGCTGAAGTGAGTCGCTCTAGGGCAGGGGTCAGGAACCTTTTTGACGGGAGAGCCATAAAAGCCAAATATTTCCAAATATATTTCATTGAGAGCCATATAGTATTTTTAACATATAATAAATTAAATATGTCTTGCTTTTAATGCGACTTCTGGTGCTGCATGATGTTGGGGGGGGTGCAGATGACTTTTTCTTTGCTCCGATGCTCGCACACACGCCGGCATCGGAGCTCTGCGGCGCGAGACGGCGAGCGGAGAAATGTTAACGCGACACGTAGAGACAGAATGACACGCTGCTGCTGTGGAGACGATCAATAGCAGACGTTAATGAAAGAACAAAGACGTCTTTAAGAAACGGACCTTAAACTACATCTGCTGTGATCTGGCGCGATCGAGAAAATGACAGGGTGGCGGGCGGAGATTTTTTAATTTTTTACTCAAACTCAAAAGAGCCATATGCCGTCACCGGAAGAGCCATAGGTTCCCGACCCCTGCTGTAGGGGGTCCCCGCTGTGTTTGGGGGTCCTCACGCTCTAGGGGGGTCCTCGCGCTTTAGGGGGTCCCCACCATCCCAAAAGTTTACAATAAACTGTGGTTGTTCTTGCAGGAAGGCGAATGAAGGCCTCCTCATCCTCAGCCAGGAGGAAACCATGCCCATCTCCATCCGGCAGCTGGCCTACGGTACCGAGAGTCCTCACTATCAGACATGAGCTGACGGTTACGGCTGCACTCTGGTGTGTGTGACGGTGTGTGTGTGATGGTGAGTGTGTGTGTGACGGTATGTGTGTGTGTGACGGTGTGACGGTGAGTGTGTGTGTGACGGTGTGTGTGACGGTGTGTGTGTGACAGTGAGTGTGTGTGACGGTGAGTGTGTGTGTGACGGTGTGTGTGTGTGTGACGGTGAGTGTGTGTGTGACGGTGTGTGTGACGGTGTGTGTGTGACGTGTGTGTGTGTGTGTGTGTGTGTGACGGTGTGTGTGTGACTGTGTGTGTGTGTGTGACGTGTGTGTGTGTGTGACGGTGTGTGTGTGTGTGACGGTGTGTGTGACGGTGTGTGTGTGTGTGACGGTGTGTGTGTGTGACGGTGTGTGTGTGTGTGTGATGTGTGTGTGACGGTGTGTGTGTGTGATGGTGTGTGTGTGTGACTGTGTGCGTGACGGTGTGTGTGTGACGGTGTGTGTGTGACGGTGTGTGTGTGTGTGTGTGACGGTGTGTGTGTGTGTGATGTGTGTGTGTGTGTGACGGTGTGTGTGTGACGGTGTGTGTGTGTGACGGTGTGTGTGTGTGATGGTGAGTGTGTGTGTGACGGTGTGTGTGTGTGTGACGGTATGTGTGTGTGTGATGGTGAGTGTGTGTGTGACGGTGTGTGATGGTGAGTGTGTGTGTGTGACGGTGTGTGTGTGTGTGTGATGGTGTGTGTGTGTGACGTGTGTGTGTGACGGTGTGTGTGTGATGGTGAGTGTGTGTGTGTGTGTGTGTGTGTGTGTGATGGTGTGTGTGTGTGTGTGTGTGTGTGTGACGGTGTGTGTGTGTGTGACGGTGTGTGTGATGGTGTGTGTGTGACGGTGTGTGTGTGTGTGACGGTGTGTGTGTGTGGTGTGTGTGTGTGATGGTGTGTGTGTGTGACGGTGTGTGTGTGATGGTGAGTGTGTGTTTGTGATGGTGTGTGTGTGTGACGTGTGTGTGTGTGTGTGTGTGACGGTGTGTGTGTGTGACGGTGTGTGTGTGATGGTGAGTGTGTGTGTGACGTGTGTGTGACGGTGTGTGTGTGACGGTGTGTGTGTGTGTGTGTGTGTGAGTGTGTGTGTGTGTGTGAGTGTGTGTGTGACGGTGTGTGTGTGTGTGGTGTGTGTGTGTGACGGTGTGTGTGTGATGGTGTGTGTGTGTGTGACGGTGTGTGTGTGTGTGTGTGTGTGATGGTGAGTGTGTGTGTGACGGTGTGTGTGTGTGTGACGGTGTGTGTGTGATGGTGTGTGTGTGTGACGGTGTGTGTGTGATGGTGAGTGTGTGTGTGACGGTGTGTGTGTGACGGTGTGTGTGTGATGGTGTGTGTGTGACGGTGTGTGTGACGGTGTGTGTGTGACGGTGTGTGTGTGATGGTGAGTGTGTGTGTGTGTGTTTGTGTGTGACGGTGTGTGATGGTGTGTTTATGACGGTGTGTGTGTGACGGTGTGTGTGATGGTGTGTGTGTGTGTGTGATGGTGTGTGTGTGACGGTGTGTGTGACGGTGTGTTTGTGTGTGACGGTGTGTGTGTGACGGTGTGTTTGTGATGGTGTGTGTGTGTGACGGTGTGTGTGTGACGGTGTGTGTGTTGGTGTTCCCCTCTCAGTCTCGGGCCTCGGCTTCGGCTTCATGAGCGGAGCGTTCTCGGTGGTGAACATCCTGGCGGACTCCGTGGGGCCGGGAACCATCGGGATCCACGGAGACTCCCAGCACTACTTCCTGTCCTCGGGTACCTGGCGCAGTGATTGGGTTAGAGCCCCACTCGGCTCCGATTAATCGATCCCGCAAAGTGTAACTTTGTTTTGTGTTCTCAGCCTTCATGACGATGGCCATCATCCTGCTCCACATGTTCTGGGGTGTCGTCTTCTTTGACGGCTGCGAGAAGAAGCGCTGGTGGGCGGTGGCTGCTGTGGTCGCCAGCCACCTCCTCGTCTCCTGTCTGGTGGGTGTTGCCTCGTGCGTTACTGTCTCTCCTGATCACCAGGGGCGACTCCTCTGGTTGTATAGAAGTGTATGCTTCATGTGTTAAAGCTGCACTCCCTCTCCTGACCAGCAGGGGGCGACTCCTCCGGTGGTATAGAAGTCTATGAGAAAATTGCACTACTTCTCTCTTGATTTATTATACAAATAAAAACAACGTGTTGTTTAGCTGGAGGACTCCACTAAATGTGTTTTTCCTCTCCTCACGCAGACCTTCCAGAACCCCGAGTACGTGGGCAGCCTGGTTCCCACCTACGTGGTCCTGGTCCTGATGGGCGTCTGGGCCTTCTACACCGCCGGCGGCTCCCTGAGGAACCTCAAGCTCTGCCTCACCTGCAAAGACAAGGACTTCCTGCTCGCCAACCACCGGCCCAGATAACGCCGCGGCGCGTTGGGCAGGACTCTACCGGAAGATCGTCGTGTTCATACACACACTGAACACACACACAGACACACACACACACAGACACACTTCACTCTGTCTCGACATGTTGAAATCTAAAAACACCAAAAGTTCCTGGAAGAAAAGCAACACAAAGTTAAATTTAGAAGCTCGTTTAAAAAGATTTTTTCATGAGGATCAATTCACAAAACGACTCGCGGTCTCCAGTGTGGCTCTGAATCAAACCCACCGGAGGTCTTTTAGGTCGGCGGCACTCTTTCACATTCTGTACATACTCTTCAAATTTCTAGCGTTGAGTTTCTCACTTATGAACAACAGTCTTTGTGTAAATAATTATGACTTTTAAACCCCGATGTGTAGATAGTTAAAGAACTTGCCTTTTTGATTTGAAACGAGATTTACGGATGACGGGCGTTTTCTTTTTGTTCTTTTGATTCTGGATGCGCCAACTATGACATTTTGGGCCAATTCAATGTTTAAATAAAACAATTTGACGATATATTTGTTTACTTCTCTTTGTGCTTGGGATACATGTTGATCATAAAATAAAACTGTTTTAAAGTCAATCAGCTGTCTGATAGTTTGTGAAACAGCCTTTTTAAAAGAACCTAAAAGCATATTTAGCTCCGACACGACATTACTTCTACATCACAGAATACAGCGTCTTAAGCCTGCGTTCTCTCTCCTGACTACCAGGGGGTGACTCCTCTGGTTGTATAGAAGTCTATGCTTCATGTGTTAAAGCTGCATTCTCTCTCCTGACCACCAGGGGACTCCTCTAGTTGTAGAGAAGTCTATGCTTCATGTGTTAAAGCTGCATTCTCTCCTGACCACCAGGGGCCACTCCTCTGGTTGTATAGAAGTCTATGCTTCATGTGTTAAAGCTGCATTCTCTCTCCTGACCACCAGGGGCCACTCCTCTGGTTGTATAGAAGTCTGCTTAATGTGTTAAAGCTGCATTCTCTCTCCTGACCAGGAGGCAACTCCTCTGGTTGTATAGAAGTCTATGCTTCATGTGTTAAAGCTGCATTCTCTCTCCTGACCACCAGGGGCCACTCCTCTGGTTGTATAGAAGTCTATGCTTCATGTGTTAAAGCTGCATTCTCTCTCCTGACCACCAGGGGACTCCTCTGGTTATATAGAAGTATATGCTTCATGTGTTAAAGCTGCATTCTCTCTCCTGACCACCAGGGGCCACTCCTCTGGTTGTATAGAAGTCTATGCTTCATGTGTTAAAGCTGCATTCTCTCTCCTGACCACCAGGGGCCACTCCTCTGGTTGTATAGAAGTCTATGCTTAATGTGTTAAAGCTGCATTCTCTCTCCTGACCACCAGGAGGCAACTCCTCTGGTTGTATAGAAGTCTGTGCTTCATGTGTTAAAGCTGCGTTTTCTTCTTATTTAAAATGTAAATTATATCAATTATTATTTAAAAACAAAAGCAAACAATTGAGTGAAGGAACTCATCTGCTGCAGGTGACCCGGATGTTGAATAAACATCACGTATATTTTTAAAATCTATTTATTTTTTTAATGTCATTTTGCACGATGACTTCCGGTCCCTCCACAAAGGGGCACTGTGCTCCTGGTCCAGCTGTCGGTCCCGGTCCAGCTGTCGGTCCCGGTCCTCTCCGGGTCCTCTACGCTCCACAGCGCATGTGTAATAAAGGTTTTATTCACACTCATCATTTATTTACATCATCTCGTTAGTTCGAGTGGAATTACTCTTGTGTCACCTTTTTTGGTTTCCGGTGTCGTCGTGTGCGCCTGCGCGACGCCCCGCCCACCGCGCGCACACCTTATGCTAATGAGCAGGTGCGGCGGGCTCTTGGAGGCGCGCGCCCGGCCGCTCGCAGATGACCCGGATGGAGCAGAGCAGGGAGCCGCGGGAGTCCAGCCGGAGGGACCTCACCAGGTGATGCTGCCCGGACCCGGACCCATGGAGCCCTGTTCAGCGCGAGGCCGGAAGCGGCCTTTCCCCTGGCTGTCGGTGTGTTTCATCCTCATCTACCAAGGTGAGAAACACCTGCGCGAGGCAAAATCACAGAGTTGTAGAGTTAAAATAAAGTTATTGCAGCCACATTGACTTCTCAGCTGTTGGTTTCAGCGCACCTGTCGTGGGGAGTCGAGCTCCCGGCCTGGGAGACCTTCAACAAGTAAGGACTTGTTTTATTTAAAAAAATATATGTTTCATTATACATATATATACAGGACTGTCTCAGAAAATTAGAATATTGTGATAAAGTTCTTTATTTTCTGTAATGCAATTAAAAAAACAAAAATGTCATGCATTCTGGATTCATTACAAATCAACTGAAATATTGCAAGCCTTTTATTCTTTTAATATTGCTGATTATGGCTTACAGCTTAAGAAAACTCTAAAATCCTATCTCATAAAATTTGAATATTTCCTCAGACCAAGTTAAAAAAAGATTTATAACAGCAAAACAAAATCAAACATTTGAAAATGTGTTTCCAGGTGTTTCGAGTTAATTAGACGATTCAAGTGATTTGTTTAATACCCTACTAGTATACTTTTCATGATATTCTAATATTTAGAGATAGGATATTTGAGTTTTCTTAAGCTGTAAGCCATAATCAGCAATATTAAAAGAATAAAAGGCTTGCAATATTTCAGTTGATTTGTAATGAATCCAGAATGCATGACATTTTTGTTTTTTTAATTGCATTACAGAAAATAAAGAACTTTATCACAATATTCTAATTTTCTGAGACAGTCCTGTATATATATATATATATATATATATATATATATAATGGCAAAATAATGGAAAAAATACATGTAATTTAAATAATATAATATATATATATTATTTGAATTACATGTATTTTTTCATTTATATATATATATATAATATATATTTTTATTTGAATGTATATTTCCATTCATACATAGATATATATATATATTATTTGAAATATATGTATTTTTTCATTTATATATATTATAATATATATATATTATTTGAATTACATGTACTTTTTCATTTATATATATATATGATATGTATTTTATTTGAATGTATATTTTCATTTATACATATATTATATATATATATATATTATATGAATTGCATGTATTTTTGCATTATATATATAATGAAGATTTTTTAAAATTCAAATAATATATATATATATATTTTAATTACATGTATTTTTTATGAATAAATAATATATATATATATGTATAATCAAATACAATCCCAAAAACATATAGGTTGTTTATCTTCTTTCAAGTATTGTGTTTGATTCCCTTATCTTATAATTAATAGTAAAATTATTTTAACTAATATTATTATTGTTGTAAGATTTGAAGTAAGAATTGTATTTTAATTTGTACATAAACTATTCATTGGAGGATTCTTGCTTCTCAAATGTGAATATTTGCTTTTGTGAACGAGGACTTTTGTTATTTTATTTTTGAAGTTATTTATAACAATATGTTGAATCTTGCTTTTAATTAAATTAAATATATTTGAATTGCGAGGGACATTTTTCACTCTTTAAAAATAATAAAACCGACCGATTAATGGATTGATTGATAAACAGTTGATTAAATGGAGCCGCTGCAGCGCTGCTAGTAACTCAGGGAGCAACAGGTGGTGTGTGATGCATTGGTATTTGGGGGGTTGTGTGGTGGTGGTGTGGGGGGGTTGTGTTGTGATGTGGGGGTGGTGGTGGTGTAAGGGGGTTGTGTGGTGGTGGTGTGTGTGTGTGTGGTGGTGGTGGTGGTGGTGTGTGTGTGGTGGTGGTGTGTGGTGGTGGTGGTGGTGTGTGTGTGTGTGGTGGTGGTGTAGGGGGGTTGTGTGGTGGTGGTGTTGTCGGGGCGACGGAGGAACAACCCTGTCCTTGTTCTCTTGTCCCAGCAGCCAGAGCAGCATAAAGAACCAGAAATGGGACACCGCTTCCCAGGGAGGACAGGTAGGCCGCCACGTTGGTGCTGATGGAGCGCCACACACACTCACACACACACACACACACATCACAAACACTCACACATCACCAACACATACACACACACACCAACACACAGACACCATATGTGTATATATATATATATGTGTGTATATGCATATATACACATATATATATGTGTATGTATATGCATATATATACATATATATATATATATATATATACACACACATATAAATACATATATATATATATACACATACATATATACATATACTGTATATATACATACATATATATATATATACATATATATATATATATACTAGGGCTGTCAATCGATTAAAAAAAATTAACTAATTAATCGCACATTTTGAAATTCATTCAAGTTTTTTTCTTCTTCTTTTTAAAGACCAAACTTCACACAGAGCTGTGTTTTTAAAGAGGCTCCTACCTATAAAGTGCCAGCGAGGTATTTAATATTGTGGATGATAAATTGTTTCTTCAGTGAAACATCAGATTAGTAAAAAAAAAGAAGTATATTGAGACCCCATTGGTCCTGTCATCTTTACCACTGAACAGCAGAACCAGTGGCCTTGGTAACTGACTGACATTCACATATGTCACGTTAACCCTCTGGAGGCTGGGGGCATTTTCTCCATTTTACAAAAAAATGTAAATTCACCTTTTAAAGGCGTTTGCATGTGACACATACCCACGTGTTATACATCAAACATTCCAGAACAATCTCAGCTCTCTATATATTGAGGCACATTGTCCTCGCGCCGTGTTCTCTGCTCTCTGACTGACAGGCTGCTAATGAGCCTCCCCTGTGAGGTGGGAGGTCCTTTGTGATTTACTGAGTGTTCATTGGTTGTTTTTTTCGCAAAATGTTGACAGACATACGGATTGACAAATCACGTTGAAGGTTTCGTGTGACGAGTTCTTTCCGCGCCGCGTCACCCGACACGTCGCCCCTCCGTTCCTCTGTGTGTCAGAGGGGGAGACGGGAGGAAGGAGAGCAGGAGGAAACCCGACTGATTCATCCACGAGTTAAACTGATTTCTGCTCCTTATTTTCGCGGAGAAATAATTGTTTTAAAAACGGAAACAGTGTTAAACCGTACTGCCGCGGTTTGACACTCAGAGGAGTGTAAAAACGTCAAGGCACACCGGAAGTAAACAAAGTTGCGTTAATTGCGTTAAGATATTTTAGTGCGTTAACGCGGCCAAATTAATCGCATAGATTAACGCGTTAACGCTGACAGCCCTAATATATACACATACATATACCTCTTCATGCACTCTGCTACGTTACTACGGTAACCCAGAAGGGACAAACCAAACACTGGCGGAAGATGGAGACTTTCACGTTTTCACGTTTTCGAGTCGAGCGTCGTGGTTTTTTGTCCGGGTTTCATTTAGTTTGCAATCCGCAACCTCACAGCTAGAGGGCGCCAGAGCCTACACACTGCAGCTTTAGAAATTCATGCAACTGTATATGAATTCAATCACGAAAATGTGTCACGAACGGTATCGTTGTCTCCTCATACGATCGCACACAGCCATCAAACATGATATGATAGCTTACTAAAAAGTAGGCCCTCATTTTTCGTACATTTTCCCGCAAAAATCCAGTAACACGTGTCAATTTCTGCTCGTTCACAGGAAACTCAGTTTGGTTTAGGCCACAAAACTAGTTATTTACATTTAGGAGAAGATCGTAAAATACTTAGTTGAGTTCAGGAAAAGATTGTGAAATACTTTGGTTAGGTTTTGGAAATATCGTGAAATACTTAGTTAAGTTTAGCAAAAGTTTGTGAAAAACTTAGTTAGCTTTAGACGTCATAACTTCTTAGTTACATTTCGGAGAAAATCGTAAAATACTTAGTTGTGTTCAGGAAAAGATCGTGAAATACTTGGTTAGGTTTTGGAAAAGATTGTGAAATACTTAGTTACGTTTCGGAGAAGATCATCAAATACTTGGTTAGGTTTTGTAAACAATTGTGAAGTACTTAAAAACTTTAGGCGACATAACTTCTTAGTTACGTTTCGGAAAAGATCATGAAATACTTTGTTAAATTTCGGAAAAGATCGTAAAATGTTTTGTTAAGTTCGTGAAATATCTAGTTGAGTTGAGACAACAACACTACTCAGTAAGGTTTCGGAAAAAATCGTTAAATGTTTAGTTAAGTTTAGGCAAAGATCGTGAAATACTTCGTTAGGTTAGGGCAACAAAACATCTGAGTTTGAGGAAAGGTCTTTTTTGGGTGACGTAACGTTAACAGCGGCCTCCTGACTGACAGATCGCTGTTTATTGAACCCGCCCACCTGGCGAGATAGCATCCAATATCATTTTGTGGGATATCGACAAATTACGCATTATCGCAAATGACTCCAGCCCGATAGTATCATTGTGTTTTCTTTTTTATCCTAATCGGAATTCCCATTGGTCGAAACAGCCAAACAGAAATACAGAAAAGAGACTTTCAAAACAAAAGAGGTTCAACTTTTTGACGAGATCAGGCTGAAGACTCACAGGAGCCCAGAGGAGCCCAGAGGAGCCCAGAGGAGCCGGCCCGTTGTCTCTGCTGCCACCGGAGCCTCCGGCGGCCTGAATGCTGGCCGCTGCCTTTGTTCCCTTTGGCTCGGAGAGGCGTGAGAATCCGGTCCGAGCTTCAGGAGGTTAGGAAACCAACAACACAATTAGCAGCGCGGGTCGCGGGGTCGATGGACCTCGTGCCACCGCGTCGGTATCCACACCTCCTGAATCAATGAGTCATCGTCACGCCGGACGGATGTTCAGTTTGTTATTCGTCCGTCACCCGAGAGCTGAGCTTCTGTTTTTGATTTAATGTAATTAACTAAACAAGGACTTGGTTTCTGGTTCTCTCTTTGCCCAACGGTGCCAAGGCCCAATATGAAAATGATGAGATTTATTATATTTGGTTGGAAGAGGCTCCATAGGATCAAATGATCTGATCCAGTTTCTCTCCTCAAGGACCTCCAGACAGCAGCTGCTGCCGCGGGAACCAACTCGTCTTCCAGCCAACCGGCGGCCAGCCGGACCGAACTGTCCAACCAGACGACCTCGAGCATGGAGAGGACACCCGCCTCCTCATGGGTTGTCAGCTCTGACCAATCAGCTGCAACCACGGCACCACTGAGTCAAACGGCATCCAGAACTGTGTCATCCAGCCAATCACCAGGCGCCACGACACAAACCAGCCAATCACCAGGCAGCATGCCACAAACCAGCCAATCACGAGGCGCCACGACACAAACCAGCCAATCACCAGGCACCACGACACAAACCAGCCAATCACCAGGCAGCATGCCACAAACCAGCCAATCACCAGGCACCACGACACAAACCAGCCAATCACCAGGCAGCATGCCACAAACCAGCCAATCACGAGGCACCACGACACAAACCAGCCAATCACCAACAATCTCATCCGGAATATCATTAGTCAGCACACCAAAATCCAGCCAGTTACCAACCAACTCAGTGCCAGTGCACAAAGCCAAAGTTGCATCTGACAATTCATCAGACAAAACCACGACGCCGAGCCAATCGCCATCGAGCCAAACGCCGTTAAACCCCAAAACATCAAACCAATCATCCCTGACCTCAACATCCAATCAATCGCCAAACAGTTTAACAGGAGCTAATCAATCCAGAAACAGCTCGACAATAGCACGCCACGTTTCCTCCAGCTTCCCCTCACTAAACCAATCACGGTCAACACCATCTGACCAATCACAGACCAGCTCACCGCCATCCAACCAATCAACGTCTGGTTCACCGGTACACGCAGTCAGCGGAGACGAGCGTCCAGCCAACTCTTCCCTGCTCGCCCGGCAGGTGAAGGACGCCCTGAGGTCGTCGTTTCGTAGGATTCAAGGTGCGTTTATAAAGGTTTAGAGAATTCAATTCAAGCTTAAAGACGCCATGCTAAATGTTTTCGTGGTAAAGAAGAAGAGAGAACGCTGGTGAAAAGTGAGGCGGTTTGTGTATCGCATCCAGTTCATACCAGCCCAGTCCCTTGAGGAGAGGGTGGTGGAGGGAGGAGGCCGCCCCCAATGGTAGACTAAAGGGACTACCATTGGGGGCGGCCATTTTAAATCCCACACATAGTGGTTTTGACACAACAGTTTGACAGACATTTTAATTAAGACTTTAAATACACAGCTAGCCTCTCTTTGTCCAAAGGTAAATCACTTTGGACAAAGCTAGCTGCTTCCATCTGCTTCCAGTCTTTATGCTAAGCTAAACGCTAGCTCTAGACCTAGCAGGCATGAGTCGTGAGAGTAGCATTCATCTCCCATCTAACTGGAGGAGAAAGTGAGATGGACAAAGTGTCTCAAAGTTCCCAAAATATAGTCGATTAGGGGAAGTAAACCGATAGGTGAAGTGAACAACAACACAACAATTCACAGTTTCAGGTGCTTAAAGTCTAACACACTTTTGCCAATAAATCCTCCGTAATGCAACACGCTGGCCCTTTAACTGTTGATCTATTTGTATCACAGGCTACTCTTTAAAGCAACACTATGTAACAATTGTACCTTAAAATAACAGCTTGAAAAAAATTGTGCCGCTACAATGACTTTTAATATGACGATTTGCGGCTCCGCCATCGGGGGTCTGTGGGGAAATAACGCCGCTATGTAGGATTCTGGAGCCGCCCGCTCCGGGGCGGATGTACTAAGACCTGCTTTCTGGCAGTGATTACGCAATGTCATAAAGTGCCACTCCACGCTCGCAGCTCCAGGATAAGGGGAGCTTTTGTATGTAGCTTTTTTGTGTTGTCAACAATATTGTATTCGATCACACGTACTCCACATTCAAACATTTAGAAAACAACGTATATAGGCTGAAAACGCGATCGGTATTTCATCTAAACTAAATGTTGTCATTCTTTTGGTTATGTTGTAACAATTCGCCCTGAGCAACTCAATCAAGGGGAAAAGGTACAATACGCTAAAAAAAAAAAGGGAATGGGTGGATCTGCGAATTCTGGTGTTAACTCTCTGCTCAAATGGTCGTAAAAGAAAAACACACAGTCGATATGCGGAAACCCAAATGTTATTATATTAAATCAAATTCAATGCATCTGAAGCCCCCAAAATGAACACATACACTACAAACAATCAAACCCACTCAAAACGAAGTATAATCCCCGGATCCCGACAGTCCCCAAAGTCTTTGCAGTCCCCCAAAACAAAAGTAAACGACTGCACGCGCCGCGTTCAATCCCCGCCTCCTTCACCCTGGTCCGGTCGGTGCTGGGCCAGTTCACAGTGTTCCTGCTCAGTCTTCTATTTGTGATCCCGTCCGTTGGTATAAATCCAAAATAGAAACAGTCGCCGGATTGCTGCCGTTCTGAGTCCGCCGCCTGTCAGCGCGCTCCAAACAAAAAAAAACTTGCGTCACCTCCCCCTCGTCACCTTTTATAACCCGTGACACGTACAAATAATAATAATAATAATATAATAATTATAATACAGGACAACACATGATCCCAACTCAATACAAGTGTATGCGAGGCTGCGTCTATCGTAACTGGGTATTTACGACACTGAAGTAAACGTTAAATACCTCAAAAACTGAAGGGGCGCTAAAAGGGAAAAACTACATAGTGGGGCTTTAAGTTTTCCCTTGTGGTACAAAATAAATGTCATTGTATTAAAAACTATCCATAGAATTATTGTCCGCCAGTCCAACAATAATGAAGCCAGAGCGCTCCACACCTGGGCTCACCTCCTCGTTCTGTTCTCCCCCGCAGAGCCGTGCGCGCTGCGCTGCCTCAACGGGGGTCAGTGCGCCGCGTGGGAGTCATGTGACTGCAGCGTGTACCAGGCCACTGGACACAGGTGTCAGACAGGTAGGCCACACACCTGCTGTGGGGGCGGGGCTTCACCACATGCGCCTGAATGATGCTGACATCCCTTTTTATGAAAGTTACTGGGCAGCTTTAGTTTCTTCGCAGGTTTAGTTTATTTAAATAAAATATTCTTCATTTTAAAATCGTCCATCTTGGTGTATTATTGTCGCTAAATCAACCCAGAAGAATATAAAACGTAGTTGGAATCAGCTCCAGCTTTATCAACTTCAATAAAGTGATGCTTTTACTTTGAGGTACTTTCATTAATGTTTTCGACATATAATACAAATTAACTTCATTGTCATTTTCTTAATGTTATTCTGTCTGAAAAGACTTCTCCTAAAGCTGCTCTTTGTAACTTTAATAACTTTAATAACTCAAACAGACATCCTGCAGATAATAAGCCCCGCCTCTTTTGGTGCTCCTCACGTGAGACCGACCAATCAGAGCCGAGGACTCTTCATGCGCTCACCAATAGAATCACCAATAAAAGCTTTTGAGATGCGTTGGAAACGAGATATCTTGAAAATATACATTTGAGTATATATTTTGGAGCCAAATCCAATAGTTTTACAGGATATTTATCCATTTACAGTAAAATACATGTAATGCTTGACTTGTTTCTTCTCCGGGTTTGTATGAAGGCAATAAAGTATTCAATATATGAGACATGAGGTTAATTATGAATCCTCCTCGGCGTAGTTTCACTCTTCGTTCTATTTCTCAGCGCAGATGTTTTCATAAACATATTCCAGCGCTCTGATTGGTTGTTTTTCTTTGAGCGGACGTTCTGAGGAGAAGATTATATTTCTCTGACTGTCAGGATACTGAAATATGACAACAAGTTATGTTTTATTAAAGTTACCAAATGCAGCTTCAATCAAAACATGTGCGTTAGCATTTAGAGCTTCTATTAGCCTCTATGAGCTTATATTTGCCTCTATTAGCCTATATTAGCTTATATTAGCCTCTATTAGCTTCTATTAGCCTATATTAGCTTATATTAGCCTATATTAGCTTATTTTAGCCTCTATTAGCTTCTATTAGCCTATATTAGCTTATATTAGCCTATATTAGCTTATTTTAGCCTCTATTAGCTTCTCCTGTCTCTTAATGAAGAGCGACACACGCGAGGGGTGAGTGAAACCTCATGATTGGTTCTTGTGTGAAGTAAATAAAACGTTGTGACCTTTCATCACCACCGTGGCTCCTCCCCCTATCCCCCCCCCCCCAGTTCCAAACCCCGGCTTCGAGAGGGAGATGACCTGCCGCTCGTGGGGTCAGTACAACTTCGAGACCTTCGACGGCCTCTACTACCACTTCCCCGGCCGCTGCTCGTACACGCTGCTGAGGGACTGTGAGGAGACCGGCCGGGCCGGCCTCACCGTCCAGGTCAGCCCCCCCCCCCCTCTCCCCCAGGCGGTTTCGGTCCGTCGCCCGCTTCCCGCTTCCCGCTTCCCGCTTCCCGCTTCCCGCTTCCCGCTTCCCGCTTCCCGACTCCTGCCACGTTCCAAGTCTCGGGGCCCTCGAGGTCAAGAGGTTTTCCTGGAAGATTAACGAAAGCTTTCTGGTTATTAGAGTCAATTACCGTTAAATACCTCAATTACCCACAATGCCTCGAGAGCATCGGCAACAGACCGGCACTTTGTTCCCCGTGAGAAGGCGGCGGGTACCGGTATCTGCTTACGGGGGGGAAGCAACAAAAAAAATCCCAAAGGATCCCGACGCTTTATCGTTATTCACGTGTTTCAGAAACCAAATAGAAAAAGAAAAAGCGTCAAGTCAGAAGGACGCAGCCCGACGGTTTATTTCTGCGTGACTTTCAGGGCTCGAGTTTCAGCGTTTGACCCTGTTTCAGGCTTATGTTGTATGTCTGATGTCATTTCTTATTTATTAGCTTATTTCTTGTGTTTCCTTCATCCAGCTGGACAGAAAAGATGCTACAAATATGTCTTTGACTCTGAAGTTGCTTCAGCCTAAGAGAAACACTCTCTCTCCCGTACTTTGTACAACAAGTGACATTTTAAAGCTCTTTAAAGGTGAAATGCATGTTATTCGTATCCATTATCTGCGTCTGTGCAGGTCCACAATGACCCGGACTGCGGCTCCGCCCCCTACACCTGCCACCGCTCCGTCAGCCTCTTCTTCCCGTGGGACGGCGAGCTCCGGCTGCACGCCGACAACGTGACCTTCAAGGGTCAAAGGTCGGCAGAGCCTCTCCACTCTCGCTCTTTTTTTTCAGACCTATTTATTTGACCTTGTGAGGAGGCGGCGTCTGTTATTCTCGCGGTGCGTTCACTGTCCCCCCCCCCCCCCCCTCCCCCGTCCCCAGCCTGCAGCTGCCGCATCGCATCCACGACCTGCAGGTGGAGCGCATCTCGCAGTACGTGCTGGTGACGCAGCAGCGCGGCTTCACGCTGGCGTGGGAGGGCCGCGGCGGCTCCGTCTACGTCAAGCTCAGCCCGGAGTTCGTGGGCCGGACCTGCGGCCTGTGCGGGAACTTCAACGCCGACGTCCAGGACGACCTGAAGACCAGCTACGGTACGGTCCCGTTGATCGCCACGGCGAGCAGGAGGAGTGTAGCACCATCTACTTTTATTGAATCACCACTCAACGTGATGCAGATTCAAACCCTCTGAACCCCAAAGCCCGTGGGCTGCATGTCACATGACCTCGTGACACGTGATAATAATGCTTCATGTTACTTTGAGTTCATCGTACGTTGTGGATGCAACATATTAAAGGTGCGATCAAGAGTTTAAAAACCTCATTTAACTCTCTTCCTCAGTCATATTGCACTTTGCAGTTTTCCCAAAAAATGTAATTAATATTTCTTCGTGCACAAGTACATCTGACGTGTGCTAAAGTCAACGCGCCGTCTCTCTCAGGTGTGCTGACTGACGATGTGGAGATGTTTGGGAACAGCTGGGTGGAGGCCGAGCCCCACGAAGCCCGATGTCCCATGGTGCACTCTGGCTTCTCTTCGCCCTGCGCCGCAGTGGAAGCTCACGTCCTGCAGGTGAGGAGTCTGAACACAAAGAACCGCTGTGGACCGAGAAGCGTTCGTGTGAAACTCGTCTCTGTGTGTTTCCTGGTTGCAGGAAGTGGAGGACGTGTGTGCGATGCTGCTGGATCCGCCGTTTCAGAGCTGCCACGACTTCGTCAGCCCGCTGTCCTACATGGCGAGCTGCTCCAACGACCTCTGCATGTAAGAGCAGTTGTATAGAAGTCGAGGCTTCATGTGTTAAAGCTGCATTCTCTCTCCTGACCACCAGGGGGCGACTCCTCTGGTTGTATAGAAGTCTATGCTTCATGTGTTAAAGCTCCATTATCTCTCGTTGACCACCAGGGGGCTCCTCTGGTTGTATAGAAGTCTATATAGTGACTCTACTTCTCTTGATGTATTCCCTCAGTAAACATTGTAAACATGAGTTTATGTCTCAGTCTCTAGTTTCAAGTCTTCTTCTATACAGCATGATGTCATCGTTTATACTTTATGGTCATTTAGAGTCAAATGAGGTCCTGGGTTAGAGGATGTGTACAGATTATAGAGTTACATTTGTGATTTTGGGCTGTACAAAATATTGAATATGGAACCATAAAGCAACAAATATTGTAATTTCTGTTCACTGGTTGTCGGTGGCCGTAATCCAAGATGGCGAGAGTGACTTCTTATATACGGTCTGTGGGATAATCTCATAACACATCCTTACAGAAGTTCTTTAGTTAATGGGCTATTTAAAATGTATACGTTCATATACAGACTTCAGGCTGCAGTGGTGTTTCGTAACGTCTTCTTGGGGACAGCTCTTCTTGTTTGGTGAGTTTCTGGATCTTGACCTTTCAGTCCAGGTCAACTCTAAAAACGTCCGTTAGCTCTCCCGGTTTCCTGTCTGGCTGGAAGCGATCCCACTCAGCCCTCTCACGGTGTGTCCTGGTGGCTCGGCTCCGTGACCCTGAACGTGGCCTCTGTTAGTAACATGAGCCCTGCAGCGAGTTCAAAGCTGCCTGGAGTGAGGGGGAACAGACACCGGCGGTGGAGACACCGATGGGCCTCATCAGATAGCGCCACGCTCCAACAGACCTGGTTTCATCTCTGGCCGGCCTCGTTGGGCTCGGTACAGTCGGATCAGTTGGGCGTACCCTGTCCTCGTCTGTGGCCACGCCTCTCGTCTGTGGCCACGCCTCTCCTCTGTGGTCACGCCTCTCGTCTGTGGCCACGCCTCTCGTCTGTGGCCACGCCTCTCCTCTGTGGCCATGCCGCTCGTCTGTGGCCACGCCTCTCCTCTGTGGCCATGCCTCTCCTCTGTGGCCACGCCTCTCATCTGTGGCCACGCCTCTCCTCTGTGGCCACGCCTCTCGTCTGTGGCCACGCCTCTCCTCTGTGGCCACGCCTCCTGCCTGTGGCCACGCCTCTCCTCTGTGGTCACGCCTCCCCTTGCTCAGAGACTCCCCCTCTGTCTGTCTCCCCCGTTGAAGGTCGGGTCCCAGCGGCGAGGAGGTATGCCAGGTGTTCAGCGAGTACGCCCGGGCCTGCGCCCACGCCGACCACCCACTGCACGACTGGAGGCGGCACATTCCTCAGTGCGGTACGTTCTCCAATCACAGGGGTTGTTTCATAACCTGAAAGAAAGCTTCACTTCCCTACAGTCCTTTGGAGTGTGTGTGTTACCCTACAGTCCTTTCACGTGTGTGTTACCCTACAGTCCTTTGACGTGTGTGTTACCCTACAGTCCTTTGACGTGTGTGTTACCCTACAGTCCTTTGACGTCTGTGTTACCCTACAGTCCTTTGACGTGTGTGTTACCCTACAGTCCTTTGACGTGTGTGTTACCCTACAGTCCTTTGACGTCTGTGTTACCCTACAGTCCTTTAACGAGTGTGTTACCCTACAGTCCTTTGACGTGTGTGTTACCCTACAGTCCTTTGACGTCTGTGTTACCCTACAGTCCTTTGACGTGTGTGTTACCCTACAGTCCTTTGACGTGTGTGTTACCTTACAGTCCTTTAACGAGTGTGTTACCCTACAGTCCTTTGACGTGTGTGTTACCCTACAGTCCTTTGACGTGTGTGTTACCCTACAGTCCTTTAACGAGTGTGTTACCCTACAGTCCTTTGACGTGTGTGTTACCCTACAGTCCTTTGATGCGTGTGTTACCCTACAGTCCTTTAACAAGTGTGTTACCCTACAGTCCTTTGACGTGTGTGTTACCCTACAGTCCTTTGACGTGTGTGTTACCCTACAGTCCTTTGACATGTGTGTTACCCTACAGTCCTTTAACGAGTGTGTTACCCTACAGTCCTTTGACGTGTGTGTTACCCTACAGTCCTTTGACGTGTGTGTTACCCTACAGTCCTTTGACGTGTGTGTTACCCTACAGTCCTTTGACGCGTGTGTTACCCTACAGTCCTTTAACGAGTGTGTTACCCTACAGTCCTTTGACGTGTGTGTTACCCTACAGTCCTTTGACGAGTGTGTTACCCTACAGTCCTTTGACGTGTGTGTTACCCTACAGTCCTTTGATGTGTGTGTTACCCTACAGTCCTTTGACGCGTGTGTTACCCTACAGTCCTTTAACGAGTGTGTTACCCTACAGTCCTTTGACGTGTGTGTTACCCTACAGTCCTTTGACGTGTGTGTTACCCTACAGTCCTTTGACGTGTGTGTTACCCTACAGTCCTTTGACGTGTGTGTTACCCTACAGTCCTTTGACGTGTGTGTTACCCTACAGTCCTTTGACGTGTGTGTTGTGTGTGATTTCTCTGCAGAGAAGCGGTGTCCTCCAGGTCTGCAGTACAGGGAATGCATCAGCTGCTGCCCGGCCTCCTGCGACCTGGAGCGAACGTGCATCGACAGCAAGCTGGCCTGCCTGGACGGATGCTACTGCCCCGATGGTGCTCGTCTCCTCTGACCTCATTATCGATCACCGGGTCAAGACTCTTAGTAGAGTATTCTGACCTTAACATAAACCACAACAATGAATTGACATATTTTCTGAACGGGCATCTGTCTCTCCTCAGATCTGATTTTCGAGGACGGAGGCTGCGTGGCGCCCTCCGACTGTCGCTGCGAGTACCGCGGCCTGTTTTACCCGTCTGGACAGACGCTGCAGGAGGAGTGCCGCAGCTGGTGAGGTCCTTCGTCAATCGATCAGAGCGTCAGGAATGGATTCATCACGTGATTCCTGTTGTCTCTTCCCGTTGCTTCCCGTTATTTCCTGTTCGCCCATGTGACCTATCGAACCTCACACAGGGAGGCTGTTAGAACTGGATTTATTCGTCCAAATCCTGATGCGTCTGCTATGACTTTGCTTACCTTTGCTTCCTGTGTTCCCTGGAGACACGTGACCTAACCTCACACCGGGAGCAGTGTTTAACTTTTCTGGCTCTTTTATTCCATAAAAATGTGTATTGAAATAAACATATGTGACATCGCCCCACCTGGATGTGAAATATTAAAAAGCAGCCCATTGTCCCGCAGACTCCACGCAGTCCTTTTTAATCTTCTCAGGACCACCTGGGCTCGGTCGGTCCGGTCTGGATCGGTGATCCCGCTGATTAGCTCGGTCTCTCACGTTCTCCACCTGTGGACGTCTCTGCTTTCTGTTGCAGCACATGCGAGGGCGGAGCGTGGAACTGCACCGCCTACAGCTGCCCAGGTCGGTGCCCTTCATGTCCCTCATTATCATCTTTTACCCAGAGGGTCCTACTTCATGGACTAGGAAGGTTATACCGTTGTACTGAAGGTCAAAGACGAAGGACCCAGGAGGAGAGAAGGAGTCCTATACTGTAAATGTGGTGCAAGTAGATGCTTCCTCGTTTGGGGAAATAGGAAGGAGGAGAGTTTAAAGTTTTGGAGTGAGGACAAAAAAGGATCATCCTATTAAAGAACAAAGGAAAAGGAAGCATCCTAGTTGAGGATGACAGCAAGGAAGGACACAGCATCTTAGTTAGGGAATATGAAAGGAAGAAACATGTCTCCTACTTTGGAAGATGAGAACAAAGGACATATGCTTCCTAATTAGGGAACATGAGAGGAAGGACCGCAAAGGGAACGGCCTTTATCTTAGGGAGTCAGGGTTTAAAATTCTCAAGATCTGGTGCAAGGAAAAGCTTTCTTGTTCGGGAGAAAGGAAAGGAAGGAGGACGCGTTCTAATTAGGATGGCAAAAAGGAATGTCTCATAAGAAATGACCAAGGAAGGCCGACCTTTCCTTCTTAGGGAGCATAAAAAAGGGCAATTAAAAAGCTCCTTCAATATGGCGCAAGGAAATAGGAAACGTCAAGGCAACAAGGGATGAGGTGTCTGAACTAAAAAGAGGGAGAAAGAAGGTAGCTTTCTAGTTCGGGAGGAAGGAGGAAGGTTGCGAGGGTGGAAAAGGACTCCTCGTGTCTCCTTGGCTCTGCAGGCGAGTGCTCGGTGACCGGCGACATGCACTTCCACTCCTTCGACGGGCGGCTCTACACCTTCGCTGCCACGTGCCAGTACGTCCTCGCCAAGAGCCGCAACTCGGGGAAGTTCACGGTGACCGTCCAGAACGCCCCCTGTGGAGCCGTGAGTCACAAAAACAAACAAACAAACAAACAAGGAAACAAACAAACAAGGAAACCCTCTTTTTGAAGGTTTTTCTTTCGACGTCTAAACTTCTGCACGACCGGCCTCTCAAGGTGCTCTCTTGTCTCGCCCCACAGTTTCGTGCAATTTGTCTGTTTTGTAGATTATGTCATAATTGAAGTGCTCAATAACTCCCCCCCCTCCTCCAATGAGTCCAGGTAATTCTGGTTCAAGAGGAATGAAAAGCCTGGGGGGGGGGGGGGGGGGCGGGATTGCCTTTTCTGGCCTGATTGACAGAAGCTGTGGACGGCTTTGTAGTGAGCAGGGAGGTGAAGAGAGGCGCTGCATGGGGCGGGGGACTCGCACAGAGAGAAGGTTATGCGGAAAACAGGAGGTGAATGATGGGAAGAGGAGGAGGAGGAGGAGGAGGAGGAGGAGGAGGAGGAGGGGGCTAAAACCTTTTGGCTAAGGGGCTCTGTCACTTATGAAAGAGACGATTCATAGAGGCGGATCGCTTACTGTCAGCTGGTTTTATTACTTTAAAAATATCAAGCAAGTAGTTGTACTTTGATGAAGTCCAAAAGGTCGCCCTTCAAAGTGTCCGTTGGTCATCGCAGGTCTTCTGGCCCTGACCATGGAGGATGAACCTGCTGCTGTAAACTACTGTGGTATCAATACTCGTATTACTTCTCCCAAAAGCACTCCATATGCAGAGAATCTGATCACAGCAATTACAACTACTTGGTTACCATTTCAGCAGCAATCTTGGAAGAGTCTTCTTTTAAACAAGCGTCTTTTAAGTCACATTTCAGCAGAATTAGGCAACACAGTGGTGATTGAGCCTCTGGGCCAGCGAGGAAAGTATTGCAATATTTCTATATGTGCAGAATAACAAACTGGACATTAAGAAAAGGAGGAGGAGACATTGAACGGTGTTCTTCGTGGTCATTTAATGGTGATCGTTGTTAGACGGTGTTGTTGCAGCTCGTTGCGAAAAGAGCAAACGCCTTTTCGACCATCCTGCTGCTCCCCGATTCACTTCCATGGTTGTTGTGCACATTGTAGCCTCCAGGGGGCGCTAGAAGGGCTTTGCAGCTCCTTTCTACCACAGATGTCTGGTCTCTCTTGTCTCAGTCCGGCGGGTTCTGACCGGCGGTCTCATTGCAGAACCTGGACGGCGCCTGCATGCAGTCGGTCAGCCTGGTTATTGACGAGGACCCGAGAACGGAGATCACACTGAGCCACGTTGGCGAGGTCTTCATGGCCGGACAGTACCGCATCGCCCTGCCGTATTCTGACGGTAACCTCCTCAACCGTTATCACCTTCATCACCTTCATCACCTTCATCACCTTTCCTCACCTTTCTCTCACCTTTCCTCACCTTTCATCATCTTTCTTTCACCTTTCCTCACCTTTCATCACCTTTCATCACCTTTCATCACCTTTCTCTCACCTTGCTATCACCTTTCTCTCACCTTTCATCACATTTCTATCAACTTTCCTCACCTTTCTCTCACCTTTCCTTACCTTTCATCACCTTTCCTCACCTTTCATCACATTTCTATCAACTTTCCTCACCTTTCTATCACCTTTCTCTCACCTTTCCTCACTTTTCCTCACTTTCTATCACCTTTCCTCACCTTTCCTCACCTTTCATCACCTTTCATCACCTTTCATCACCTTTCTCTCACCTTGCTATCACCTTTCCTCACCTTTCATCACATTTCTATCAACTTTCCTCACCTTTCATCACCTTTCTCTCACCTTTCTATCACCTTTCTCTTACCTTTCATCACCTTTCCTCACCTTTCTATAACCTTTCATTAGCTTTTATAACCTTTCATGTCCTCCCTCCTGTCCCCACTGGTGTCCTCCCTGGTGACCTCCCTCGTGTCCTCTTTCATGTCCTCCCTCATGTCCTCCCTCCTGTCCTCCCTTGTGTCCTGCAGACGTCTTCAACATCCAGGAGCTGTCGTCCGCGTTCCTCCAGGTGAAGACGGCGTTTGGCCTGCGCCTGCAGTACAGCTGGAGGGAGTTCCGTCTCTACCTGCAGGCCGACGAGCTGTGGAGGGACGGCACGGCGGGCCTGTGCGGCACCTTCAACGGCAACATCCAGGACGACTTCCTGTAAGTGTGGGCGCCCTCCGACCCCCGACCCCCGCCTCAAAGAGAGAGCTCCCGTTTCAGCAAGGGGAGAGGGAGGTGATGGTGAAGTGCTCTCTCTCTCTCTCTCTCTGTAATGCACACTGGCCCGTGGCTCGGCATCAAAAGCCTCGCCTCAACTCTTTTAGGCCAGATGAGCCACTTCAACAAGGAGTGGGCTGTTCGGCATAGGGGCTCCAGTGTGCGGCGGCGTAACGGCCGTGGAGGCGGATGTCGCCCTAACAGCTGTAAACGATACACGGCCCGGAGCGGTCGTCCGCCACCGAGACTCGGCCCCCGAAGATCCTTCAGAGAGGAACGCACGACTTGCAGAATCCTCTCCGTTATATTTCGTCCTCATCTTTTGCCGCTGAGTCTTGTCGCAGCTATTTTGGATGAAAATGTTCGTTTATGTCACATTTTAGACATTTTCATCAGATGAAGATTGAACCCTTTGATCTGTACGCCGACATGTTGCATGCAGATCAAACAGGAACACGCTCTAGAGATGAACCCTGTGCTCCGGTGCGCCTGCAGATCTCCGTCCGGCATGATCGAAAGCACGCCGCAGTTGTTCGGAAACGCCTGGAGAGTCTCGTCGGCGTGCTCCATGAGCCTGAGCGTCCCCCCGCTCGACCCCTGTGACGCTCACCAGCAGGCCGGTCAGCTCCTCTTCCACCTTCTTGACCCATTTCTGTTTCCGTAGAGGACGTTTCACAATGTTCTACGTTTTGAATATATCCTGTCTTCTAAACATTAAACAGATTCATTGTATTAAAGGAATACTTCACCCACAAAATTAATGTTTCTATATTCATTATTTATCTGTGTTACCTTGAATCTTTGAAGGAAACAGAGTTTTCGTAAAAAAATTATAAAAGTCTTTATAAATTTATAAAAACTATATAAAATAACATCTGTTTACAAACTCTCATACAACTCTGAATCTTTGCAGGATTCAAGGTAACACGACAGGATTGGTATACAACAAAGTCTATTCTTTAATGTCGGGTATGAATGTAAAAACGTTATAGTTTGAGATATTGAGACTTGGAAACACAAAGTTTACTCTAATTGTCGATTTATTTTCCCTTCAGAATTTGCAAACAGATGATTTATTTGTATTATGCAGAATCATCAAGAATTCAGGCATAACTGATATAATTGGGCACAAAACATATATCAGTCAGTTTATTTTCACGGATGTGAAAGTGAATGTAAATGTATGTTTGTACATTTGAGCGACCCTGTCTGTCTGCCTGTCGCCCGCCCAGCGGCCTACGCCTCCGAGATGTGCGACGTGCTGATCCGGGATCTGTTCTCCGGCTGCCACGAGCACCTGAGCCCGGCGCCCTTCCAGCAGCAGTGTCGCGCCGACACCTGCAAGTGCGGGACGCCGTGCCTCTGCTCCGCGCTCGCCCACTACGCCCACCACTGCCGACGCTTCAACGTCATCGTGGACTTCCGGTCGCACATCGCCGACTGCGGTGAGAACAGAGCGACGGGTCCGGGAGGCGGAGCCTGGGAGGCGGAGCTCGGGAGGCGGAGCCTGGGAGGTGGAGCCTGGGAGGTGGAGCCTGGGAGGTGGAGCCCGGGAGGTGGAGCCTGGGAGGTGGAGCCTGGGAGGCGGAGCCCGGGAGGTGGAGCCTGGGAGGTGGAGCCTGGGAGGCGGAGCCCGGGAGGCGGAGCCTGGGAGGCGGAGCTCGGGAGGCGGAGCCTGGGAGGTGGAGCCTGGGAGGCGGAGCTCGGGAGGCGGAGTCCGGGAGGCGGAGCCTGGGAGGCGGAGCCTGGGAGCGAACCTTTCCTCTGGGTCCGAGGCTCCGGACACGAAGCCGACCGGCCCACCATGTTGTTTCTCACACATTACCTTCTTTTCTTTCACTTCTCTTTCCTGAGCAACTTTGAATGCTCTTTGTTGAACACTTTGTTAAACAATTTACTAAACACTTTGTTAAAAACTTTGTTTAACACTTTAACACTTTGTTGAACACTTTGTTAAACAATTTACCAAACGCTTTGTTTAACACTTTAACATTTTGTTAAAACACTTTGTTAAACAATTTACTAAACACTTTGTTCACACTTTGTTAAAAACTTTGTTTAACACTTTAACACTTTGTTCAACAGTTTACTAAACACTTTCTTGAACACGTTGAACAATTTATTAAACACTTTGTTAACACTTTTTTTAACACTTTAACACTTTGTTGAACGCTTTGTAAATTTGACAAAACAACATGGTCTTAAAATGATGCCGTAGATCATCCCAGTAAGTAGACGTTACTGGAGTCATCGTCTGTTGAAGTTTGAGAATGAAAGACAAAACAAAGAGACGTCGCGTCGAGAAGCACCAGACGCCAGCGCCTGTGTGTTCTCGTGTCTCCGGGCGTAACCGTGGCGACGCCGCGGCGTTGGAGCCGAACGCCTTCGGTACCAGAACCTCACGCCGTGTCTCCCCGCAGCCGTCACCTGCCCCGCCACCATGCGCTACGGCACCTGCGTGTCGTCCTGCCGCCGCCGTTGCTCCGCCCTCTCCGTCCCGCCGCACTGCGGGGAGGAGTGCGAGGAGGGCTGCGTGTGCCCGCCGGAGACCTTCTACAACCACCGGACTCACACCTGCGTGCACAGGTGAGGGGGGGGAGGGGGGGGGGGGCGAGTCCCTTTCACTGACACTAAATCTTCCTTTTGCTTGGCCGTGTCTCGGCTCCGTGCTCCGCCGGCGTCTCTTCCTGCTCTCCTCGCAGCTTGTTTTACAGAACACAAATCCTCCCAAAGTGATATTTAGATCTGCTCTAAAGTTTGGGGTCGGCCTTCAAGCGTGACGGCCCGGCCTCTCCAGACGTCTCCGAGCCAGAGGGCCTCGCTAATTGTGCTCTCTCTCTTTTCTCTCTCTTTTATCCTGCCCTGGACATGCGGCTTAATTCCTCTTAAATGTCCCAGTTTTTTCCTTCACATCCTAGCGGGGCGCGGTGCCTTACTTACTACGCGATAGAGTTACGATGGAGGAATTCCCCGTGAAACCCCCCTTTCATGCCCCAGATATCTGATAACCAGAGAGAGCGCAGCACAGAGGCCGATGTGTGGCGCCGGCCCGCGGGTCCAGAGACAAAACCCTCCGATTAGCAGCGTTCACGCCACGCAGAGAGATGTACCGAGAGATGAATTATCCCAGCAGTTTTATTTAATCTGTTGACGGTTTGTTGTGGAGTGGACATCTTAGAGACGGATTGGACCTCCTGAAGCTTCTGGTCCGCCGCCCATATCTGCTTACGTCTAATGCCCTGCTTCAGGCCACACAAAGCCCTCTTCCCCGCCGGTCTTCCCTCATTCTTCCTGTCGCCAGTGTAGCGCGACAGCACGGTGGCGTTAGCCAGCCGGCTATCTAGCCAACTGTCTGCACCTTAGCTAACGCGCTCGTTGCTTTAGTGCCCCTCCGGCGACAGAAAGGTGACCCTGACGTGACCGAGGGGGCGTGGCCTAGGCGTCGCTCCCGCACTCTGCGCTGCTTAACGTCGCTTCTCCATATTCTCGTTTCCTTGTCGTTACCGACTGGACTTCTGCTTCACGTCAACAAGTTGCATCAGGAATCTCTTGTTTTACCTGCCGGTGTGTTTTCCTCCACAGGAGCGAGTGTCCCTGCAGTTTCCTCGGAGCTGATTACGAACCGGGAGACGTGATCATGACCTCGGCAGGTGTTCAGTAAGCTCCTCCCCCTCCGTCTACCTACATCTGATGAGACGGTCCCTCCTCGTGGATCAGGAGCTACAATGAGGCCTAAACGACACCGAAATGGGGAATAAGTCAAACGTATTCTTAGTGGCATTAATGCAACATTTCGCGACAGTTGCAAAGCTTTTTAAATAAAAGGTTTTATATACATGCAAATTAAAATAAAAGGGCCGTAAAGCTTAAAGTCCGGTTCAAATACAATGTGAGATTTATTTCTTCAAACTTACTCATGTTAGAAAATAAGATAGTTAACTTTATTGTACTCATTTAAGACTGTGGAACAGTTTTCTCCATCTTTGTGATTACGATTAAATTTATATATATATAAAAATGTGCAAAAAGATGAAAAAACATCTCTAAAGAAATGATGGAGAGCTGTAAGAATAAAACAAGAAGTGAATCGATCCATAAAAGATGTTTTTGTATTTAATGTGTTTATTTTTTCTGTATTAACCTTCCTCGTGTGTCTTCATCTTCTTCATCTTCTTCCTTCCTTCCAGACTTTGCCTGAACGGTAAACTGACGTCTCAAACCTCAGACGGCGGTGAGTCACTTCATGAAGTCTTCGGCTGACATTGAGAGTCAGATGCTCTCCTCACGTCACACTCATACAACACGTGCTTCATACGGCGGAGACGCATCTCTCTGACACTGTTGTATATTCTTTTTAAAGGTGGAATGAACCTCCTTAAAGGGACAGTTCCTGTTTTTTATCGTTCCTTTTACCTGTTGGAATATTGCATCTATATATAAATATAATTTTTTTGGCATTAAATTGGGACAAGCTCCAAAAATATAAACATAAAGTTACATTATTTATTTTTAAAAGGCGGTAGATGCTTTTCTTAAAATCGTGAACATGTGAATTATCCGTGCGTCTCCACTCTCTTGAAAAAAGATGTCCCGACCTCAATGGAGACTTCCTAAAAGCGTCTTCTCCTCCTCTTCAGACACGCTGTGTCCGGCCGGTCAGCTCTACCAGAACTGCTCCGAGGGCGGCGATGGCTTCCTGTCGGGGAGGGGCGTGGCCTGCGAGCATACCTGCGAATCCTTCCTGCTCAACCTCACCTGCTCGTCCCACGAGCCCTGCGTCACCGGATGTGCCTGCCCCCCTGGGTGAGGGAGCGTCTCATTTCATTCTTTTAAGTTTTTTTTAAATAACACATTTAAATTTAAATTTAAAATATATATGAATTTAATTACAATTTTAAGAAACTAAAATTAAAAGAATTCAAAGAGTCATTTAATTTAGTGTATTACCGCCATACTTTCAACAATGTACAATTTCAAATGATAATTAAATCAGTAGGTTGTGTAAAGTAATTAATAATAACATATTTAAATTTATATGAATTTATTTAAAATTGTAGGGAACTAAAATTAAAAGAATTCAAAGAGTCATTTAATTGAGTGTATTACCGCCATACTTTCAACAATCTACCATTTAAAATAATTAAAAAAGTAAGTAATAAGAAAGTAAATCATTTTAAATAACACAAACATATACATTAATTTAATTAAATAATAAAGAAACAAAAATTCTAATTAATTTATTATTATTAGAAATTGTACATTGTTGAAATTATGGCGGTAATGCACTGAATTAAATAGGATGAGAGGTTGAGTTTGGAGTCAGTGGGTTAGTCGTTGCGCTCGTGTCGATCCTCGTTGACGAGTCTTTGACACTCGGAGGAGACTCCGGCCTCCAGCGAGCCGAGGAGTTGGACCGGCATCGTGGACCAGATTACCGTCACCGGATCCCCGTAAGCCTCCTGGCTGTCGCGCTGAATGAGGGTTAAGTGGTTTCACTCTGTGACATCCACGGAGAGTCCTCTTCACAGCATCAGAGCTCATGGACCGACGACAACAGAGGCTCTCTGTCTCCACAGAGAAGAAGAAGCATCCCATAATACTCCAGCGGTTAAAGTGTGATTCACATCGCCACATTCAAAGGATCAGACCGTCGAGCCACACGCTGCTAAACACACATTTAAAGACTCAATGTGCACATTTGTTTTAAATCACGTCAGATTACATTCGCTCCAATAATCAGGGATTAAATCAAAAGGTTTATGAAACAGGAACGCGGTGTCCAAAGTTCAAAATGATCTATAACTGTAAGTGTGAAAGTCTGAAGGTGAACAATCGGTTTGTCGTCAAATAGATTATTTAGACACTTTATTAATCCCACATGGGGACATGTTCTTGCTTCAGCAGCATTGAAATGTAAAGAAAATAGATATAAAACATTTTTTAAAGCACAATATACAAAAAATTGAGTAGAATAATAAGCAAAATGTACAATATATACAATAATAATATTAAATTAACAAACAAACAAGACAGTGCAAATAATCGAATAAATAACATATCAATAACATATATAATAACATATCATAACATATAATAACATATCATAACATATCATAACATATCATAACATATCATAACATATCAATAACATATCATAACATATCATAACATATCATAACATATCAATAACATATAACATATCATTACATATCAATAACATATAACATATAACGGGGTCTCACGAGTGTTTACCTCCTGGAACCCGGTCGCTGGCGGTTCCGCCTCAACGCCTCAAAGCGACCCGACGGCCGCGTTGACGTGTTCATCGGTGTCAACAACTGGTTCAGGCCGAGAGTCGACGTTGAGAAGGTTTTAGTTCTGGCTGTCATCGTCAGCGTTGTGAAGATGGAGCTGAGTCTTGTGTCTGATGTCGGGATGTGTCTCTTCCTCATTCGCTCCGACGCTCTCGTTTCATTGGCCTGAAGCGGGAAGTTGTATAAAAAAATAGCCGTTATCTTAGAAACCTTGTTTTCCTCTGGCCATGAGCTCTTTCTTAAATATTAAATATTCACCGATCGCCAATGTCACACTTTGCCCTGAGCAGCCAATCAAATCACGCAAGAGGTTTCACTACTCCACCACTGACTTCCTGGACGTAGACGTGGCAGGAACGTAAAGGTTGTTATCAGCGTGTCTTGAATCACGATGAAGTATTTCATTTCTCAGGCAGCTGTTCCCTCGGTCACATCGAGGTCCTGAGATGGTTATCGTGAAGCACGCGGGGAAACATCTGCAGCACGACTTAAAAACCTCTGATGGGAAATAATTAGCCGCGCTGCAGACAGAAGAACTCATTGTGTTGTCATTCACAATGGCACACTTTGTTTATGACCAGAATGGAGACCATTAGCCCCGCAGAACTCCTATGAACCTGGACCTTCAGGTGTAGCACAGGACCACCAGCACACCAGAACCTGGTTCTGGTTACATTAGTACTGTCGATCTTCCCCGGAGAGGTTGGGAGGTGTTATGAACGAAGACGATGACGACGTACACAAACGACTGTGAGGTGAGATGAAGGTCACATGACTCAACCGTTGACTCTAAGAACATTTTTAGGGGGGATATCAAGGTTAATATTATATATATATTTAGTTATTTATAATGCCATAATGCAGTAACTAGTATTTAAAAATGAAATGTGTGAGGAACTTTCAGGCAAACCTAAACTATGGATGTAAATCGAGAAACCGACAATACGTTGTGTCTGTAGCTAATTAGACGTCAGAGCTGACGAGCATGACATGTGTTCCCCAAGGTTCAGGACTGGAATGGATGCATCACTCGCCTTCCACCGCCGCTGTTTAACATCGTCCGTTGGAACAAGAACCGCAAACGTGTTCGCGAGGACGTATTCATGATGTGCACGCAGGTTCGGGCAGAACGAGCGATCGCAGCATCTTTGATCGGAGTAATCGACACGGCGGCTTGGCGGTCGCACAAAAGAAGCTGTTAACACGCTTCTATCTGTAACTCTACTCGGATGAACCCGAGGACCGCTCAGCATGGCGCTCCATTGTCCGCGGCCCGTCGCCAGAGGATGTAGCTCAACCCTGAATATTTCAAGATGCTTATCGGCCTTCGCCCCGCGGAGTGAAGAGCAAACGGAGGCGTCCGGGACAAAGAGCGTTTCTCTCTCTCTATCTCTGAGAATCCTAATTGTCTGGTTTTCTCATGTAGCTAACGAGTGTTACCGCTTTTCATCCGCGGGTCGCCAGAGGCTCTGAAACTCTGCCCCCGTCTCGTTTGCTGACATCGCGCCGCTCTGGAAGCCGGCCGACGTTGGCTCGGCCTCAGAGGTCGGCCCTCATCGTGGCGCTTGTGTTGTGTAGAAAACGATTTCCGAGGCGTCTTCGTTGGCTCCATTGAGGACTTCAGTCGACACACTCGTACTCCGACTGGCTGTCGATGGTCGTCTTGGGTTCGGTTCAATTACAAGACGTCCTTTTACCGTTTTCTCATATGAACTCGGACATTGTTTGGGATTATTGGGGTTCACACAACTGGAGATTGTTGGTGTTGGACTCGTTCTCACCAACTGGCTTATTGAGGGCTGTTGGTGACTTTCAGGGATTCAGGGTCATTTATTGTCAGTTGGAGCCCAACAAACACATGACAAACAAAACATATAGATTCAGAACATTTCATGTGTTATGATTGATGTTACAGAGCACTATGCACATGTATCTTTGCTTGTACCTATAATCATACAGAGGTACAAACAGATTGTAACGCTTTAGTATGTTTAGTAAACTTTAATGTTACTAAGACGGACGTGAACAAACTACAACCGGGTCAACACTCAATCTTTTTTGAATTTGTTTGATCTTCTAACAAGTTTTGTTTCCCTGCAGCTCGCTGAAGCACGGAGACGAGTGCTTTGAACCCGCTTCCTGCCCCTGCCTGTGGAAAGGAAAGGAGTATTACCCCGGAGACAGAGTCTCCTCCCCCTGCCACCAGTGGTACGTTCATTTATTATAAACACTCAGACACGTATGAAATCAAATGCTGCTTCTGCAGAACCTCGTGTTTTAAATAAACAGCCAATCAAGTGTCCACACTGGGAAGTTGAATTACAGATGTCTCTTTCCCCAATTTACATCTATGGGAAAAATCCTTTTCGGCCCCGTGGCCACCCGATATGAGGAAGAGGGAACCAGTTGATGATGAGGAAGAGGGAACCAGTTGATGAGGAAGAGGGAACCAGTGGATGAAGAAGAGGGAACCAGTTGATGCTGAGAAAATCTGCTGTCTTTCCAGCGTTTGCCACCAGGGGGCGTTCCAGTGCGAGTTCCGTGCGTGCCCGTCCATGTGCACGGCCTACGGGGACCGGCACTACCGGACGTTTGACGGGCTGACGTTCGACTACGTGGGAGCGTGTCGAGTTTACCTGGTGAAGGTGAGAGAGACTTTATTATGCAACCGTGTCGTGACATCATCAAGGTCGACGGGCACAAGAGAGGAAACAGGAAGTCAACGAGGTCAACGAGGTCAACGATGTAGAGAGATGAAGATGAAGCAATGAAACCAAAAGATACACACATATTTAGAAATACATTTAAATATAAGATAAATAAATATAATAAATGGAGTAAATACAATAAATATAATATATAAAATTAATACAATTAATGGATTAAATGAATGAATATAAAATAAATATAATAAATGTAGTAAATACAATAGATGTAGTAAATACAATAAATATAATATATAAAATGAATGTAGTAAATACAATAAATGTAGTAAATACAACAAATAATATGAATTTAAATAAATAGAATACAAAAAATACAAAAGATACAATAAATATAGATAAAATAGATAAAAAAGATAAACTTCAAGACATCACATTAAGTTATTTAAAAGAGATTACTGATCCCGCGAGCCTCATCTGCTCAGGCAAGGGTGTTCCAAAAGCTGAGGGGTCCTAAAGGCTAAAGCACAGTCACCTTTTTAGTTCTCCGCCCACATGAGGGTCTGAGCAGCCATGACTTAAGGCCGATAAATGTAGAAAAATACTAAATTAAAGATGAGTCGTCGTCATGTATTCTGATGCGTGGCGGCGTGGCGCCTCCTCTCCTCCACAGAGCGGCGGCGAGGAGCTGCTCAGCGTCGCCACCGAGAACGTGGACTGCTTCCACAGCGGCGTGACCTGCAGGAAGTCTCTGCTCATCACCGTCGGCGGGACCTTCGTCGCCTTCGACGAAGACTCCGGGACGCCGGTGAGGGACTCTTCCTCCTCATATCTAAATATTATGAATGAAATCAAAGATCTCAGTCTACGGGTCGACTGAAGGTTTTCTCTCGGTCGGTCAGAGTCCGGCCAGCGTGCTGGACAGGAAGCAGCGGATGTTCATCTGGCCGGCCGGATACTTCACGGTGGTTCATTTCCCCGACGACGACGTCACCGTCCTCTGGGACCGCAAGACCACCGTGCACGTGCAGGTCGGGCCGCGCTGGCAGGTGAGACCCCGGCTGAGACCCCGAACCCCAACCTTCAGTTGGCTGAGACCCCCGAGGGGCTGCAACGAAAAGCTGATCCACTTAAAGTCATTCACTTCCCGCCTGGTTGAGGCTGTGCGTGACTGTGAGGCCCTGCCCCCTGGTGGTGTGTTCAGGGCAAGCTCAGCGGCTTGTGCGGGAACTTCGACGCCAAGACGGTGAACGAGATGCGGACGCCGGACAACGTGGACGCCGCGACGCCGCAGGAGTTCGGGAACAGCTGGACGGCGGCGGAGGTGAGGCTTCAGTTATCGATCGGCTGAGGAACGAGGAGACGGTCGCGTCTGTGTTCGGCCGTCGTTCGCGTTAGCGGCGACGGCTGCCGAACTTCCTCGACCACAAAACAAAGCTCAGTCGAGATCAGAATACTGGCCATAAGTACACGTTCAAGGTATTTGTACCACCTTGTATTCATATTTTATGCAGTTTCATACTTCTACGTCTCAAAGGGAAATATTGAACTTTTGACTCTACTTTCTTGTCCAGATCTCCAATATTGTGGTTTTACTTTCCCTAGTAGAGCTATATTTTTACACTGCAGTAATAGTACTTTTAGTAGTATTAGTACTTTTAGTAAGTAAAAAAACTGATTGAAATACTTCTTCCACCACCGCTGCTTTTCAGGCGTTACTACTTAACCTCTTGCAAGAAGTTGTAATCAACCCCAACTGTGTGTGTGTGTGTGTGTGTGTGTGTGTGTGCTCAGTGTGTGAACAGCCCAGACATCAGACACCCCTGCAGCCTCAGTCCGCTCAGGGAGCCCTTTGCAAAGCGTCAGTGTGGGGTCCTGCTCAGCGAGGTCTTCCAGGCCTGCCACCCGGTGGTGAGTACTAGTACTACAGCTGCTACTTCTTAAAACTGTGTTTTTACAGGTAAAATATCTGACTTCAGAACTAATATGAACTGTGAAGATTATTAATCCAAGCCTATGAAGATGTTTTACAGTAACAAACAAAGATCACGCTTGATGGATATCAAATTAAAATCAATATTAAACCAAATTTATATTTAAAGAAATATAGTACATCATAAAATATATACATATTGTATTTATCTACAGAGATGCTTATATTGATCTATATACATAGATAAATATCAATGTATTAATATTTGTAAAAATATTTGGTAAATATTCTATAAATTCTCCAAATTCTCGACAAACTATTTATAAACTGTTTTATTGAAACATATATGAATTAATTAATATATTTTTGAAGAATATTTCTTTTGTCATCTATTAATTTGAAATAATCTGTACTCTTCATATTTTATTTTCGATAAATCTCTAACTAAATAAATGAAAAATATCAAATATACTAATAGAATAAATATACATATATATAACTAATATGTTTATTATTAATAATATAAATCATTTTTGTTTGTAAGTATTCATGTAGTTATAGTTGTTTTCACATATTAGCTCCATTTCCTTTGTTCCGGATGACCTCCTGACCCCCGTGTCTCCCCCGCTGCTCAGGTGGACGTCACCTGGTTCTACATGAACTGCCTGGCCGATACCTGCGCCTGCAGCCAGGGCGGCGACTGCGAGTGCTTCTGCACCAGCGTGGCGGCGTACGGCCAGCGCTGCTGCCACCACGGCGTGCCGGTCGACTGGCGCTCCCCGTCCCTGTGCCGTGAGTCAAGTGACCATATTGAACATTATCCTGATGATATTCATGACTTAAACTGCTCTTTAAATACTAGATTATTATTCATATAATTGGCCTCGTTAAAAACTGTTGTTTCTTAATTAAGAGGTGCTTTTTATACATATATAACTGTTATTATTATTGTTATTAACTGTCTCTGTGCTACTCTCTGCAGCGTATGATTGTGAATACTACAACAAAGGTACGTGCAACAATCTCTCACACACACGCACACACACACACACACACACACACACATAACGTCAGACAATCAATAGGTTGTTGTTTAATGTTGGTTGATGCTGTATATATAATATATATATACATTAAATTAATTGTATATTATATATATATATACATATATTAAATATATATATTATATACAATTAATTTAATTTAAAGTTACGACAGGGAACTTTTCATTTTGTGTTGATTCTGGCGACCCCTGTGGCCAGAAGCGGTAGTGTTTCCGAGCACCCGAGTCCCTTCAATTGAACTGCCCCCCTTCCCTCCAGCGCCCCGTAAAGCTCCGTCTCTACAATAATACATCCCATAGAAACCCAAACTGAGTCCAAAGGTTCCGTAAACTGTACAGAACGTGGACCAGAACCTCCGTGACCTTCTTCCTCCCGTCTGCAGTTCTGGGTAAAGGTCCCTTCAGGCTGGCCCCCTTCAGGGACCGCACCGCGCTGTTGGCGGCCAGCGGCGCCAGCGGCTCCGTGTTCCTGCAGCGCGGAAACTTCAGCGCCGCCGGCGCCGGAGTCCTGATGCAGTTCATGGTGACGCCGGGCCTCAGCAGAGCCCGCCCGCACGGTGAGGCCTCCTCTCCAGAGTCCAGGGTCATGATTATTCACGCAGCTCGATTCGGTTGAACCGACTCTGAGCTTTTATTTCTTCTGGGTTGAACTTTTTATTTATTTATGCTTAGTTAGGTTTAAGAAAAGATCATTAAATACTAAGTTAGGTTGAAGAAAAGATCGTTAAATACTTTGTTAGGTTTAGGAAAAGATTGTTAAATATTTATTCAGGTTGAAGAAAAGATCGTTAAATACTTTGTTATGTTTAGGAAAAGATTGTTAAATATTTATTCAGGTTGAAGAAAAGATCGTTAAATATTTATTTAAGTTTAAGAAAAGATCATTAAATACTTCGTTAGGTTTAAGAAAAGATCGTTAAATAGTTAGTTAGGTTGAAGAAAAGTTGTCGGTTGTTGAGAGACTTCATAGATCGTACACTCCTTCAGCGTTACCGTAAGCAACAGAAGCGTCTTTGTTACTGATGTATGTTTAGCCAATGTGTGTGTAGCCAATGTGTGTAGCTAATGTGTGTAGATAATGTGTGTAGCTAATGTGTGAGGCTAATGTGTGTAGATAATGTGTGAGGCTAATGTGTAACATTTATTCTCTCCACAGACACATCGCGGGTTTCCTTCGAGGCGGCCGACAGACCGAACTACTTCCTGTCCGCGAGCCCCGGCGGCCAGGTGCGGCTGGCCAAGTGGGAGGAGAGCGATGCATTCTGGGACGGCGCCACCTTCGTCCTGCACAGGAACACCTGGAGCTCCGGCTACGACGCGCTGGAGTCCCACGCCAAGCCGGGCTTCTTCCTGCACGCCACGCCGCTCCGCCTGCACCTGCTCAAGTACCGGCACGCCGACAGCTTCCGCAAGGCCACGCTGTTCAGGCTCACAGGTCAGCGGCGCCGAGACCACCGACGGGCAGCGAACGCATCACACCAATCTAAAACTAAAATACTCTAAAATAGTGTCGCTTCAAAATCACGTCTCCGAAGCGCATGCGTCTCCTTTTGCCCGTTTCCTTGACTTCTCTCTGAGGATCTGAAAACTGATAAACAAGTTTTGAATCACAGTTTAATAGTAACTCAATTACATTATTGAAAAATACACATTTATTTCGAGAGAATGACGATACTTTAGACCTTAAATGAGGCTTCCTGAGCAGTTCATGTCTCGACGGTCCACGTTTAGAAGTGATTATTATCATAAGCAGAAGGACTGTCTCACTGTGTGTGGTTTCCTTTTCCCATCAGGCCCCAGCGCGGACGCCCTGCCGGGTCCTCGGTGTCAGTGGAGGTACGATTCCTGCGTCGTCCCCTGCTTCAGGACCTGCAGCGACCCGTCCGCCGAAGCCTGCGTCGCCATCCCACAGTGAGACCTTTGACCGTTGACCTTTGACCTTCTCAATCAAGCGGCTGGTGGTCTCCGCTGGAGAGAGACCGTAGCTGGATGTCTGATGCAGAAGCTTCATAGAGGACATGTAGCACAACAGTCTGATTCAGATATAACACAAGCTCCTTTTTATAGTTTATTTACGCTTCTGAACTGAAACGACGCTCCAGTAAAACTGTGTTTTTGGCCTTAAAGGGACAGGTACACGACGTTCATTGTGCGCTGTGTCTCCACAGAGTGGAGGGCTGCCTTCCTGTGTGCCCCCCCCACATGGTCCTGGACGAGGTCACTCGCCGCTGCGTCTTCACTGAAGACTGTGAGTTAAAACTGATTCATGAATCAATCAAATCAAATTGTGATGTTTTCCATGTAGCAACACTTTGAAAGTGTTCCATTGTAATTATTAATTAATTAATCGTACCAACTTTTCACTAATCTCGTTTATCAGCCATAAATAAACGTAATTACATTACATTACATGACATTACATGTTATTTAGCAGACGCTTTTATCCAAAGCGACTTCCAATAAGTGCATTTCAACCTAGAGTATAAACCAAGAACAACAAGAACACAGGAAGCAACACTTCCTCAACTCAGTCGAACCACAAAAGCACCACAATAAGTGCCATCCCAGTGCCACTGAAGTGCAAATCTGTGTTTTAATCCAGATATAGTCGGAAAAGATGTGTTTTCAGTCTCAGGCGGAAGATGTAGAGACTTCCTGCTGTCCTGATGTCAGTGGGGAGCTCGTTCCACCACTGAGGAGCCAGGACAGCAAACAATAAATAAGTACATCCCTCATGGTCCTCCAGCTGTCGTTCACGTGTTCAGGGGGATTGTTAGCTGAGATATTAGCTCAGCTCGTTGCTAAAAAGTTGCCGCCTGCTCCTTTGACTTTGATGGACTCGTGCTGCGTTCACATGAAATCAGGCAGACGAGCGCCACCTTCAAAGAAGCAGGACGGCAAAACGAGTGATCAGATACATTGCTGCGGTGAACACCTGTTAAATATGTCCAGTGATGCTTTCAGCTCTAAAGCGCAGCTTTCTCTTCACATGCCAAGAACTTTAATCTGAGCCCATTACCTTTAAACTTGTTTCTAGTTTCAGATGAAACAATACGATACATGCAGAAAACAGAGTTGAGTCAGCAAACATAGACTATCATGTCGTTTTTATGACCTCAAAACCCCAAATATACCAACCCCCATGAATTGAGACCCAGAGGAAGCTTCTAACCGCCTCTTTGTGGTCTGGCTTCAGGCATTAAGGGCCCCGTGGCTGTGGAGCCTGTCACACCGTCCTCTGCTTCTGTGACTTCTGCAACCACCACAAGCACCGCTGCCTCCACCAGCCTCCTCCAGACCACCCCCACCACCGGATCCTCCACCCTTCCCGCCAGTAAAACCACCACCACGAGTCCCGTCGTCAGCACCTCGTCTGGAGCACCGCCGGCCCCTGAAGAGCTGACCCATCCGGCCGCTGAACCTTCCAGGACATCAGGACCCCCGTCTCCTCCGACAGCGCCCCCTGCTGTCAGGCCGGAGGTGGAGGAGTCGCTGTCTCCCGTCAGAGCGACTGAAGCTCCGCCCGCCGCCGCGAGCTCCACCGCCGGCGCCATCACGTCCAGAACGAGCGGCGCTCCTGCCGCCGTCACGGCGCTCTTCTGGGTCACCTCCATCAAGCCCACCGAGCTCCTGCAGCCGCTCTCCTCCACCTCTGCTGCCGCAACCCTGCAGACACCGACCGCAAGCTCCGTCCATGGGCCCGCCTCCATCGGTACCCCTCCTCCCGTTGTCGCGCACCCGACCACAGAGACCACGACGCATCCGGCAGCAGTCGCTCCGGTTGTCACCGCTCCGGGCTCAGAGACCACTCCGGTTACAGACCGGACTCCTGTTCCCAGTACCACCGTGGTAACTCACACCAGCACAAAGCCGGTAACACCACCAACAACAACAACTACTACACCCATTCCTCCAGGCTTACCGACCTCCTCGCCTCTCCCGATCTCCCCTCCTGTCCAAACAGGAAGTACATCTTTACCCACAGGCGCTTCCGCTAAAACCACGGAATCAGTCAGACCACTTGCACCTTTCTCCACCAGTAAGACGACACTTTACACAGGCCCAGAAACGACAACAACTCCTGCTGCCACAGAGAAGATCGTGCACACCACTCCCACTGAACCGAGGCCTTCTACAACAGCTGTTCTTGAGACAACGACATCCCCAATCCACGTTGCACCGACTTCACCCGCCCCGTCCGCTCCTTCCTCCGCTGCAACCGACTGGAGAACCACCACACGGAAAGTGGCCAAACTTGAATCCACTGTGTCTGAAATACCGGGAGCCTCCACAACAACGGCTGCACCTCCACCTCTGAAGATTACCGACGTCCCATCTTCTCCCGCGTCCACCACCGTGAGTTATGCAGATAGAACCTCCTGGTCTACCGGCGCCCCAACGGCGGAGAAAACCACTCCGACCACAACTTCCAGAACTCCACAGATGTCCACCGCGTCCCCAGGCCTTCCTGTTACCACTAAACCAACTGTACCGCCAATGCCTCCTACGGAATCCACCGCTGTGCCACGTCTACCGACAGCAGAGAGCTCCACCCAACCTGCGTCGACCGTTCGTACCTCCCAGCCGTGGCACTTGGACACCTCCTCCGCCTCGGTCTACACCGGGAAGACGCTCCCAGAGGTCACCTCCAAAACCGTCGTCCTTGAAGTCACTTCCACGAAAGCTACCGAAGCGCCTCTCCTTCCCGTCACATCAACGGCGTTCGTCACCTCCGTGACTTCGGCTCCCGCCGCAGTCACCACGACCACGACAACTACAACGCTTCCTGAAATCTCAACCGCAGAAATTGCGACCACGACGAGCAGGATTGACCTGGCTACTCCCTCGCCGCCGCCTGCGCCTGGTGTTCCTGAGACACTTCTCACCACCAGCTCTACAAGAGCTCCACCGGGCGTCGTCACCACGACGCTCAGACCCGTCGCCGTGCAGCCGGTTACAGAGACGACGCAGCCGGCGACGGGCAGAGCGGAGGTTACGACAACAGCTACGACCCCACCGCCTCCATCTGGGTCTCCGCCGCACTCGACTACTACCTCCTCCGCAGTTCCAAGGCCGACCACCGTCCAGGACGTCGTCACCACTCGTTTGGCGTCCGCTGAAAGATCTACGCCCGCTAAAATGACCACCACCGTTGCACCGACGACTGACATCGGATCGACGCCCAGGGTTGCCGTGACAACAGGAGTTACCCCCACAACCACGTCGACTGAGAGGTCGACCGTCAGGCCGGTCACCGAAAGGGTTACCATAGTAACAAGACCCCCGGCACCAACGACCAGCTCGACTACCCTCGGCCCACCGACCGGCCTGTCAAGTCCTGGATCAACAACCACGGCATCCGTCGGGTCGGTCGCCACAACCACAACCGCGGCGGTACCGCCCGGCCTCGCCGCCGTAAGCGTCCCGGCGCCTGTTCCCACTCTCACGACAGTCGCGGAATCAACCGCCCCCCCCACGACCACCAGAGGGTCAGCCGCACCTGAGGACACCGCAACGACCAGAGAGAGCGGCGCGCCGCAATCCTCATCGCGACCGGCGCCGTCTCCGCCCGACACTCACCTGATCTCTACCCAGAAGCCCTCTGTTCCCGCCACGACATCGCCCCCAGCAGCCACCTCGGCCCAGACTACCGAGCAGGACCGGGTCCACCGCACCAGTCCGGGTGCGACGACGCCTCCGGCAATGGCGTCGCTCCACACTTTGGAAACCACCAGACACACGGCAGAGGTGACGCCGCCCACGAGGACGTGCACAGTAGGTTCCTCACCCAGTCACAAATTTCATACAATGGACACTATATTTGTATGTGCACCAGAAGAATTTCAAAATAAAAGCAGCGGCAGTTGGTGCTTTTATTTTGAAATTCCTTGTGTTTCTCCTCCTTTCGAGAAGGAGATACTTTGATTCATGTGACACAGAAGTACAAGTATTGAAAAGCATATGGTGTTGTCCCACAGGTGGAGAGCTACGAGTGACATAAACCTTCTACTTTCACACCATGTTTGTGGCATTTTTAACCAAAAACTCAGCTTTTTACGCCGCATCATTTTGGGACTTTAAAACAAAGTCACTTCCTGTTGTTTCCCGTCCAGCCGCCGTACGCGGTGATCGTCGATGAGTGCACGAAGTACATCTGCGTCAACAACCAGCTGGTCCTGTTCAACAAATCCCAGAGCTGCCCCTTCGCCCTGGGCCGCCCCAACTGCGGCCTGCTGGGCTTCGCCGTGCTGGTCAACGGAGACAAGTGCTGCCCCAAGTGGGAGTGTCCATGTGAGGGAGTCCTCTGTCCACGCCGGTGATGTCCCCCTCATCGTTTCAGGTTCTCATTGTCGCCCCCCCCCCCCTCCAGGTCGCTGCTCCATGTTTCCGGATCTGAACGTGATCACGTTTGATGGGAACAGCGTTGCCCTCTACAAGGCCGCCTCCTACATCGTGACCCGGCTGCCCAACGAGACCGTCAGCGTCCTGGTTCAGGAGTGTCCCGCCGAGTCGGAGGCGGCGGTATGTCGATGCCACGCGGAGCAAAGATTTCAGACTAGTGGATGAAAAACCTCCAGAACACACACTCGGGTCTTTATCGGATGACTTTGTAGATTCCTTCCAGATTCACCAGAAGTTACCGCTAGATAGCACCTCATTTGCATATTTAAATGCAACATTTTCATAAAACTTGTAATACAATAAACATTCCTCTTAATGTCCGTAATGAAGTGGTGACGTTTCATGGTGAGTTAATTATTTGTCCCTATTCACCGGGAGAGGCTCAGTGGTTAGCAGGTCTGTCTTTCAATCAGAGGCTCGGCCGTTCGATCCTCGGCGAGCCCTGGTGGTATGAGTGTGTGTATGTTCGCATATCGATGTATCAGTACGCATTCAGTTGGTTAATTCATGACTTTTCATAGTCAAAAAAACTATTTCTGAAACCTTTAACACTAAAGTTACTTATCTTATTCGTGAGTTAGTTAGTAATCGGCTAACGGTGGACCTTCTTTCCAAAGCTCCTGTGGAACTTCACCAGCCTGTGTCTGGTGGCGCTCAACATCTCACACCAGTCCAACCACATCATCATCAACCGGCTGCAGAGGATGGTGAGAGGCACATTCCATGTTTTCCACTTTGCTCGTAAAGCGTCGAGCGGCGTCTGACGGCGTCTTCTTTCAGCTCTACGTCAACTCGCGCTACGCCAAACCTCGCTTCAAGAAGTTCGGCTTCGAGATCTACGACACGGGCAACATGTACCTGATCCGCAGCCCGGCCGGCCTCAAGCTGCAGTGGTACCACAGCACCGGCATGATGGTGGTGGACACCGATGTCTCCGGCAACAAGCTGCGCACCATGGGCCTCTGTGGTGAGTCGGCCACGCCCGCCGGGAGTTATGGGTACACGTTTTAATTGATAAGGGATTTAGGGTCGGAGTAATTATGACATTTTATTTATTGAAGCCGGATCGTTTTGTTGGATTGTGGATGTTTTGAAGCCTTGTGTTCGGCGATCTGGCCGCCGCCATCTTGGTTTCTTTGCAACCAGCGAGCAGCAGTTACCATATTCATGAGTTGGAGGACGTCAAGACGTCCTATAGGCTCATACCTCCCCCCCCCCCTCAGGTTTCTGTGACGGGGACCCGACTAACGACCTGACTCTGGCCGACGGCACCACGGTGGGCGCCGGCGAGGATCCGGACGTTTTCATCGACAGCTGGCAGGTTCCCAACACCACCGGCTACGTCAGCCACGGGCGCCACCGCGAGCTCAACTGCTCCACCAGCGACTGCTCCGGCTGCCTGCTCATGCTGCACAACGCCGCCTTCCGCCGCTGCCACGCCTTCGTACGTACGCCGGTCCACGGGGAGACTCGTACGACGGCGCTAGTCGACTCTTTGCTTGGCTCTGAAATAAACACCGTGAAAATAAAGTGAACAGAAAAAAAAATTTCCTGTCTGTTTCTGGTCTCCAGGTCCCGCCGAGCACCTTCTGTGAGGTGTGGGTCCGAGATGCGGAGTACGTCAACAACCAGTGTGTGGCGCTGGCCGCCTACGTGGCTTCGTGCCACAAGTTCAACGTCTGCATCGAGTGGAGGAGGCCGGACTACTGCCGTAAGAGGGGAACTCTCCAAATATACTAATAATACCGTCGGGTAGCGATCCAGACTCAATGCGGTTAAATACCTCGTTTATAGTCGCGAGCCTCAGTTTACGCTCTATGTGCTGCATTATTCTCCTCACCACCAGAGGGCGTACACACGAAAGGAACTGGGAGGAGTCACAAAGTCTGTCAATGTCACCTCCATGAATGTAACGATCAGAAAGTAGAATCTCGTATTCACGCATTAGTTTATTCCCTTCATACAAAGCCTGTGAAGAAAGAAGTCCGGTTGTAAAAGCATTGTATATATATATCTGTTGTAGTTTTCCTGCCTCACTACAGTGAAGATAAAGTAGGTTTCCGGAGGTTTGTAGTTCTTAAATGTGGGAGAGGACGTCCTGACCGTGGAGGTGGCCTCCCTGCCCCGTGTCTCTGCAGCCTCCTCGTGCCCCGGGGCCCTCCGGTATCGGGCCTGCCTGCCGGCCTGCACGTCTCAGTCCTGCCCCGACTACGACTTCGACTCGGACCCGGAGCAGTGCTCGGGCCTGACGGAGGGCTGCGAGTGCCCCGACGGGACGCTGCTCCACCGGCCGTACTCCGCCCTCTGCATCCCGCCGGAGAAGTGTGGTGAGAGACGGGTTGACGACGTCGGTGGTTTTCAGAGAACCTGTTAAATACAACGCAGGAGAGTTTATAATGTTCAATGTTTCTGAGGGCAACCAATGAATTCAAGGGACAACATTTGGAACATAGAGGAGTGGTCTGTGATGAGCAGTAAACACAAAGACCCGCATAGTCTAGCATAGCCTAGCATAGCCTAGTGTAGTCTAGTGTAGTCTAGTATAGCATAGTCTAGCATAGCCTAGTGTAGTCTAGTGTAGTCTAGTATAGCATAGCCTAGCATAGCCTAGTGTAGTCTAGCCAAGTATAGCCTAGCATAGCGTAGCCTAGTGTAGTCTAGTGTAGCCTAGCCTAGCATAGCCTAGCCTAGTGTAGCATAGCCTAGTGTAGCAGTGGCTGGCCTAGCCCAGTGGTGTAGCAGCAGCCGTGTAGCATAGCCTAGCCTAGTGTAGTCTAGCCTAGCCTAGTGTAGCCTAGCCTAGTGTAGTCTAGCATAGCCTAGCCTAGTGCAGTATGGCAGCCTAGTGTAGTCTAGCCTAGCCTAGTGTAGCATAGCCTAGTGTAGCATAGCCTAGTGTAGTCTAGCATAGCCTAGTGTAGCATAGCCTAGTGTGGTCTAGTGTGCCAGCCCAGTGCATAGCCAGCCCAGTGTAGTCTAGCCCAGTGTAGTCCAGCACAGCCAGCCCAGTGTGAGTCTAGCAGCCAGTGTAGTCTAGCCTAGCATAGCCCAGTGTAGTCAGCCAAGTGTAGCCCAGCCCAGTGTAGTCTAGCCTAGCCTAGTGTAGCCTGGCCCAGTGTAGTCAGCATAGCCTAGCCCAGTGTAGTCTAGCCTATCCCAGTGTAGTCTAGCCCAGTGTGGCAGCCTGGTGTGGCATAGCCCAGTGTAGTCAGGCCTAGCCCAGTGTAGTCTAGCCCAGCCCAGTGTAGTCAGCCTAGGTGTAGCATAGCCCAGTGCCCAGTGCAGTAGTCTAGCCCAGTGTAGTCTAGTGCAGCCAGCCCAGTGTAGTATGGCATCAGCCTGGTGTAGTCTAGCCCAGTGTAGTTCAGCAGCATAGCCCAGCCCAGTGCAGTCTGGCATGGCCTAGTGTAGTCTAGCCTATCCTAGTGTAGTCTAGCCTAGCCTAGTGTAGTCTAGCCTAGTGTAGTCTAGCCTAGTGTAGTCTGCCTAGCCTAGTGTAGTCTAGCATAGCCTAGCCTAGTGTAGTCTAGCATAGCCTAGCCTAGTCTAGCCTAGCCTAGTGTAGTCTATCATAGCCTAGCCTAGTGTAGTGTAGCATAGCCTAGCCTAGTGTAGTCTATCATAGCCTAGCCTAGTGTAGCATAGCCTAGCCTAGTGTAGTCTAGCATAGCCTAGTGTAGTCTAGTGTAGCATAGCCTAGCCTAGTCTAGCCTAGCCTAGTGTAGTCTATCATAGCCTAGCCTAGTGTAGTCTAGCCTAGCCTAGCATAGCCTAGCCTAGCGCTGATCGATCCGAGCTCCATTCAGAAAACCTAAAACTAGTTTGCTTGTCGTCTTCCAGGTAAACCTATAAGTATGACTTGAGACTTATTTCCGCATTCTTTAAAAGAATAAATAATAGTTTATTGCAATAGAGCCCCTCCAAGCTGTTGCTCTTGTTTGTGCCCCCGGCTGCGCGTGGTGTGTCGGCAGCCTGCACCGACAGCGCCGGCGTCCCCCGTGCGCACGGCGAGGTGTGGAAGGCCTCCAAGGACGCCTGCTGCCTGTACCGCTGCGACCGCGACGCCGTCGTCCCCGTGGAGTCGGACTGCTCCGGCGCCGCGCCGCCGCCGTGCCGCCGCGCCGCCGAGGTGCTCATCGGCCTGGCCGACGACAACAGCTGCTGCCCGCAGCAAGTCTGCGGTGAGGCGACGCTGCTTCCTCCAGACTCACTTCTACCAGGGAAAGAACGTCTGAGGCTCGTTGTTTTTACTTTCTTTATGTTTAATTGTTGTGTGCAGTGTGTAACCAGAGCCTGTGTGACTGGACCCCTCCGGACTGTAAATACGGGGAGAAACTGGCGTCGTACTACAGACTGGACTCCTGCTGCCCGGACTACGCGTGTGGTGAGTTCAAATGATCAACATCTGTATCACACGGTTCCAACACACATGTTTTGTGTCTTTACTTTTCCTCTGTCCTAGTGCATCTTTTTATTATTTATTCTAATTTTTTATTTTTTACTTATTTATTCATAATTTATTATCATTTGTCATTTATTATTTATTAATATTATTTATTTATCATTTATTATTTATAATGTATTTATTTATTATCATTTATCATATATTATTTATTCAATATAATTTATTTATTATCTATTATTCATAAACTACTTATAATGTATTATTATTTATTTACAAATACTGTATAAGAAAAGTAAAACAAAGTATCCCAACTAGACGATGTAGTCAATTAAATTATAATTATAATTTCTTTGTTTTATCTTGTTAAAATAAAATTTAAGAAATGTCAACCACAACTTTTTTTATTAGTGTATATATATTTATAAATATGTGATTTCTAAGGCGTTACTCAGTGACCGTGAGAGGCCTTTTATATGGTTGCACAGAACTAGCTGTTTCCAGTCTTTATGCTAAGCTAAACTAAGCTAAGCTAAGGTCCTCCTGGACTATAAAATAACTGTATTTTAATATTCTGTTTTTCAGAGTGTGACCCTGAACGCTGCGAGCCGGACCTCCTGTCCTGCAGAGACGACCAGACGCTCATCAACACCAGAGCCGACGGCAGCTGCTGCCCCGCCCCCATCTGCAGTCAGTAACACACGCAGCCGGTTACACGCGCAGCTGGTTACACGCGCAGCCGGTAACACGCGCAGCCGGTTACACACGCAGCCTGTAACACGCGCAGCCGGTAACACGCGCAGCCTGTAACACGCGCAGCCGGTAACACGCGCAGCCGGTTACACACGCAGCCGGTAACACGCGCAGCTGGTAACACACGCAGCCGGTTACACACGCAGCCGGTAACACGCGCAGCTGGTAACACACGCAGCCGGTAACACACGCAGCCGGTTACACGCGCAGCCGGTAACACGCGCAGCCTGTAACACGCGCAGCCGGTAACACGCGCAGCCTGTAACACGCGCAGCCGGTTACACTCGCAGCCGGTTACACTCGCAGCCGGTTACACACGCAGCCGGTTACACACGCAGCCTGTTACACACGCAGCCGGTTACACACGCAGCCGGTTACACACGCAGCTGGTAACACACGCAGCCGGTAACACACGCAGCCGGTTACACACGCAGCCGGTTACACACGCAGCCGGTAACACGCGCAGCCGGTAACACACGCAGCCGGTGAAGCAGCAGGTTGACGAGAAGCTGGCACTGTAAACGAACAATGTGTGTGTGTGTGTCTTTGTGTGTGTGTTCTGTCTGTGTGTGTGTGTGACTGCAGTGTGTACTTCCTGTCCGGAGACGCCGCCGCTCTGCCGGGACGGCGAGGTGCTGACGGTGGACCCCAACACCACGGACCACTGCTGCCCCGCCTACCAGTGTGGTCAGAGGACACGCACACACACACACACACACACACACACACACACACACACACTTTGTACAGTCTGGATATTTGAAAAAAAATGTCATGATAAAAATAAATGATAAAAATAAAAAAGCAAGTACCACAAAAGTCAAGACCTGTGTGTGTGTGTGTGTGTGTGTGTGTGTGTGTGCAGTGTGTGAGCCCTCCAGGTGTCCTGTACTTGTTTGTGCTGTTGGGATGTCGGTGGCGTCCGTGTCCGGTCCCGCTTCGTGCTGTCAGAACCAAACATGCGGTACGACTTTAAAATGATGGAAGATCCACATAAAAATAATAAAAGTGTTTTAAAGTGATTTTAATTAGTTTTAAAGTGGTCTTAAAGTGATTTAATTAGTTTGAATGTGTTTTTAAAGTGATTTAATTTGTTTTAAATTGTTTTTAAAGTGATTTAATTAGTTTTAATGTGTTTTTAAAGTGATTTCATTTGTTTTTATGTGTTTTTAAAGTGATTTCATTTGTTTTAATGTGTTTTTAAAGTGATTTCATTTGTTTTAAATTGTTTTAAAAGTGATTTCATTTGTTTTAAAGTGTTTTTAAAGTGATTTTAAATTGTTTTAAAGTGTTTTAATGTCCTGATCGTTTGACCTCGTGAAGCCTAAACCCAGCTGGAGGAGAAGGTGATGACCTCGTGTTTTTGTGGTTTCAGAGTGTTCCTGTGAAAACATCTCCTCCCCAAAATGTGGCCTGGTACGTCACGACTTCATATCTCCGTATATGTTATATGTAATGTTCTGTGTTCTGTGTCACGCTCCCTGATTGGTTCTCCATGTGTTCTTCAGGGAGAAGCCGCCCAGCTGGACCGGGCCTTCCTGTCCGACCCTCAGAACCAGTGCTCCTGTAGGAGATTCAAGTGTGGTGAGTTCCTGATGTGAACTTCATGTAGCCAGTTTCTTGTGTTCACTGTGACCTCTGACCTTGGCTGTGTGTGTGTGTGTGTGCAGTGCGCGAGGCGGTGTGTGTGTTCGGCGAGCGCGGCGTGCTGCGTCCGGGTCAGACGCTGGTGGAGCGCCACGGTGACGGCGTGTGTCTCAGCCGGCAGTGCAGCCGCAGCATCGACCCGACGAGCGGCTTCAACCTGCTGCGCTCCAACAGCATCAACTGCTCCGCCCACTGCCAGCCAGTGAGACGCACACACACACACACACACACACACAATGTCACCATGGCACCAAACCAATCGGCACCGTGTTTCAGAACCAGGTCTACGTCCCTCCGAAGGACCAGACGGCGTGCTGCGGAGTGTGTCGGAACATTTCCTGCCTCCACGAACACGAGAACGGGACGACGCTTCTCTACAAGGTGGAAGTCATTCTCTCTCCTCACCACCAGGGGGCGACTGTGTTAGTAGTAGTAGTACTAGTAGTACTTTAGTACTAGTAGTACTGTAGTACTAGTAGTAGTACACGTAGTACTGTAGTACATGAGTTGACGCTGTGCTGTGTTTTCAGCCGGGGAAGTCCTGGGTATCAAACTGTGTGAAGTTTTCCTGCACTGAGACTCGTTCTGGACCGACGCTCATCTCCTCCTCCTACAGCTGCCCCCCGTTCAACGAGACGGAGTGTGTGAAGGTCAGCACACACACACACACACACACACACACATATATATATCTCTTATATATACAAATATATATATCTTATATAAACATATATATATCTTATATATACATATATATATATTAGTGCTGTGAAGAATAACGCGTTAACTCAGTTAATTCAATTTCAGGTTTAACTAGTTATATTTTTTTAACGCATTTAACGCATGCGCAGAATGAGCTTCCAATCCGTCTGTTGTTGGTCGTCGGGACGAAAAAAAAGTCACTTGCAAAATGAGCTTCCAATACACCTTCAATCTGAACTCTGTCCGCTCTCATGCAGACGGTCTGTTCATCGGTAATGATCCTTCCGCAGGTTCACCTCCGGAAACCTTGTTACGACTTCTACTTCCTGTAGATCAGGGTCTCAACACGTCGATCGCGACCTGCCAGTCGATCGCGGCGTAGTGTTGGTAGATCGCATGACATTAAAGAGATTGGCCCGCCCCCTGACATTGATTCAGCCCTCTGAAGAAGAGGTCTTAAGTCTGCTCTCTTAAGTCTACTCTTGTGTCTGCTGACTGTGACTGAAATTGAAGCTGGTTCAATAAGAGAGGAGCTTGATAACTAAAGGCTCAAAGCCCTGGCCTTTTAAGACTCTTTTAACTACAAGAGTAGTCAAGCATTTAGTGAGCGAAGTTTCCTAGTGGGCAATATGCAATGGTCCGACAAGCTTCCAATGGATGAGCATCACCAATCAAGGCTTTGTAGGTTAAGCAAGAAATTAAAAAGTGAATTTGATTCTTTGGGAGCTAGTGCAGAGCAGTTGCATAGCAGGTGATGTGATCTTCTTTCTTAGTTTTAGTGAGACACGAGCTGCAGCATTCTGGATCAACTGAGGGACCTAAGATTTATTAGAGCCTGATAATAAGGGAGTTGCAGTAATCCAGTCTCGAAGAGTAACGCTACGAACCAATTTTTTCTGCGTTCTCTATCGCACGCCTTTGTTCTTTTATTAAACTAAACGCCTGTTGTTGATCGATCTCCACAGCAGCATGTCATTTCTGTCTCTTCGCGTTGCGTTAACACTTATCGATCTCCGTCCCGCGCGCCACAGAGCTCCGTGCGCATCGGGACCGAGCAAAAAAAAAGTCACTTGTCAATCTGTCCACCTGTCCGGGCCGGTGAGGTTTCAGCTTTGCAGCGGTGTCCCCGCCGTCCCTTTCATCACGGCCCAGTTCATGAAGAAAACCCACACAGTCAGTTTGCCTCAGCAGCTGCTAGAGGAAGACTAGAGGCCTTTAGATTGTATCATGGTGGAGTTCATGGTTGACAAACAAGAGAAAAATGTTCTGTTTAACCCTCCTGTTACCTTTACATTTACTAACATATTTTACCCTCGGGGTCAATTTGACCCCAGCAATTAAAACCTCCAGAAAATTATTAGAATTAATATTGCTTCCCAAGTTTAAGTGTGAGGTACTTTATGTTTGTTTGTTGACTACCTAAATAGCCCTTTAAATAAATAAACACAGTGAAAAACAGCCTGGGGTCAAATTGACCCCAAAGAACATCGACATTAAACATTGAATGGGGTCAAATTGACCCGAAAGGTAACAGGAGGGTTAAACATTCTGTTTAGGATGAAGATGTATTTATGTTCCATATGGAAGAAAACTGCTAAATAACTGCTGAGTTGCAGCACCATTGTATAGAATAATGTATAAATGTATATATCCGTCTTTTGTCATAAATCTCTATGTTCTCACAAAATATACCGAGAATATCGGTAATATGTGATTAATCATGATTAATCCACAAAAACCTGTGATTAACCCGATTAAATTTTTTTATCGTTTCACAGCCCTAATATATATATATCTTATATATATACATATATACATATATATCTATCTTATATATACATATTTATATATATCTTATATATACATATATTCATATATATCTTATATAAATATATATATTATATATATATCTTATATATATATATATATACATATAGTAGCTTTTAAAGGAGGTTTAAATCGATGTTCTAAATATGAAAACAGTTTTAAGACTCCAGCTCAAGATGGACGACAGTTCTGAGGGAAGTCGCTCGTATCTTTCGTCTTTTGTTTCTCGATCGTGATCCGACACGTTGAAGATGTTCTCCGCCGTCGACCTTCTGAAGAAACTCTTCATTTATTGCTCAACATTTTGTGTCTTCTCTTCAGATCGGAGGAACCGTCGTGAGTTACATGGACGAATGCTGCAAGACGTGTGAGTAGCTGATCTGAGCGCAGCGGCGCAAGCTAGTTAGCGCCACGTGCTAGTTAGCGTAGCGCCGCCTGTTGTTTTCCTGTTGATTGACATGAGCGATCGGTCTTCGTGCTTTTCAGTGACGACTTGTCCGATGTTAGCGTGTGGTGTTTGTGCTGCTGCTCACCATCATGTACCCCCCCCCCCACCAGGTGCTGGACTCCCTCTGTTCCCCGTTAGCCCCCTGACTCCCACGGTGTACACAAACTGTGAACGAGGTACCCACAACAACAAGGCCCGCGGTGCCATTGTTGATATTCAACAATGTACTCCCGCCAAAATAAAACCATAGCTCACACAGGAAGTGTGACTGCAGCCCCACCTGCAGGACGCTCCTCTCCACTGCGCCTCATCTCAGGTCGACGGGAAATCAAAACGTGTCCATTTAAAAAATAAAAAAAATCAATCCTATATTTTTTGGTGCTCCAAAAATATCAAAATAAAAACATCTCCGGTGCGTCGCATCCTCGTCGCTCCCCGGAGCTTCAGTTGTCAAGGAGGTAGATGAAGGAGGCGGGGACACGCTCCTGGAAGTAGGCCGAGGATGATGTCACACTTGAGAGGACAGCAGCAAGTATTGACCCCCCCCCCCCCCCCACAGCTCCTCCCCGTTTAGCTTCGCCCGGGCGGTGCCTTGTTGATTGCCAACAATGTGCTGTTGGCAGCCGTCTGCATGCGTCGCTAGAGGCCGAGTGGAAACTGAAGCTGCTGCGTGAGGCACGGCGCCATCAGAGAGGCATCAGTGCACATGGAGAGCAACGACTCTCAGCCTCCAGGGGAACCTCTCCTGGTCCGAGTGCAACGACTCTCAGCCTCCAGGGGAACCTCTCCTGGTCCGAGTGCAACGACTCTCAGCCTCCAGGGGAACCTCCTGACGGATCAACATGAGGCTCAATAGTGCAAAGAAAGAGAAGAAAACATCCAAGTCTAGTTTTGTTCAACACTCAGAGCTCGTCCCTGTGGAACAAAAGAATCTAACTGGACTAAAGCAGATGCCAGTTAATAATATATGAGGCCACTTATGATGCCTCACTTATGATGCCACACATATGATGCCTCACTTATGATGCCTCATGTATGAGGCCACTTATGATGCCTCACGTATGAGGCCACACTTATGATGCCTCACTTATGATGCCTCACTTATGAGGCCACACTTATGAGGCCTCACTTATGAGGCCACACTTATGATGCCTCACTTATGATGCCTCACTTATGAGGCCACACTTATGATGCCTCACTTATGATGCCTCACTTATGAGGCCTCACTTATGATGCCTCACGTATGAGGCCACACTTATGATGCCTCACTTATGATGCCTCACTTATGAGGCCACACTTATGATGCCTCACTTATGAGGCCACACTTATGATGCCTCACTTATGATGCCTCACTTATGAGGCCACACTTATGATGCCTCACTTATGATGCCTCACTTATGAGGCCTCACTTATGATGCCTCACTTATGATGCCTCACGTATGAGGCCACACTTATGATGCCTCACTTATGATGCCTCACTTATGAGGCCACACTTATGATGCCTCACTTATGAGGCCACACTTATGATGCCTCACGTATGAGGCCACACTTATGATGCCTCACGTATGAGGCCACACTTATGATGCCACTTATGATGCCTCACTTATGAGGCCACACTTATGAGGCCACACTTATGATGCCTCACTTATGAGGCCACTTATGATGCCTTACTTATGAGGCCACACTTATGATGCCTCACTTATGATGCCTCACTTATGAGGCCACACTTATGATGCCTCACTTATGATGCCTCACGTATGAGGCCACTTATGATGCCTCACGTATGAGGCCACACTTATGATGCCTCACTTATGAGGCCACACTTATGAGGCCACACTTATGATGCCTCACGTATGAGGCCAATTATGATGCCACTTATGATGCCTTACTTATGAGGCCACACTTATGATGCCTCACTTATGAGGCCACACTTATGATGCCTCACTTATGATGCCTCACGTATGAGGCCACACTTATGATGCCTCACTTATGATGCCTCACGTATGAGGCCACTTATGATGCCTCACGTATGAGGCCACACTTATGATGCCTCACTTATGATGCCTCACGTATGAGGCCACACTTATGATGCCTCACGTATGAGGCCACTTATGATGCCTCACGTATGAGGCCACACATATGATGCCTCACTTATGATGCCTCACTTATGAGGCCACACATATGATGCCTCACTTATGATGCCTCACTTACGAGGCCACACATATGATGCCTCACTTATGATGCCACGTATGAGGCCACACATATGATGCCCCGCGTGATGCCACATAGCAGCTCTCCGTTTCTGCTCAGTTTGTTTTATAAATGACACACGTTGACGGCTGCATGTTTACTAAATGTTTTATTCATTTTATTAATCGATATATTTGTTTTGATAGTTGAACAGATTTATCTCGACATGTTTCATGTGATGAAATCATGAATGATGTCATCAGCCCTTTATATTTAGGTTTTGTCTCGTTTGTGAAGCTTCCTCCTCGGTTGCATGATCTACTTCCCGTGGGCATGATCTACTTCCTGTGTGCACAATCTACTTCCCGTGGGCACAATCTACTTCCTGTGTGCACAATCTACTTCCTGTGTGCACAATCTACTTCCTGTGTGCTTGATCTACTTCCCGTGTGTTTGATCTACTTCCCGTGTGATTGATCTACTTCCCGTGTGCTTGATCTACTTCCTGTGTGCATGATCTACTTCCTGTGTGCTTGATCTACTTCCTGTGTGCATGATCTACTTCCCGTGTGCTTGATCTACTTCCCGTGTGCTCGATCTACTTCCTGTTTGCATGATCTACTTCCCGTGTGCTTGATCTACTTCCCGTGTGCTCGATCTACTTCCCGTGTGCTTGATCTACTTCCCGTGTGCTTGATCTACTTCCCGTGTGCTCGATCTGCTTCCCGTGTGCTCGATCTACTTCCCGTGTGCTCGATCTACTTCCCGTGTGCTTGATCTACTTCCCGTGTGCTCGATCTACTTCCCGTGTCTCCTCTGAGACCTTCTCGTCTCCGCTCTGCTTTCGTGTTTCCCGCGCCGGCTTCGCCCCGACTCATCGCTTCTGTTGTCGCGGCGACAGGCAAAGAAGACGGGAAGTCGTGCCAGAAGGTGACGGTGAGGATGACGATCCGGAAGAACGACTGCCGCAGCAACCGGCCGGTGAGTTCGGAGCTATTTACCAAAATACAAACGGCAGGCGGCGTGCGGCCGATTGGCTCTCTTTGCGTGGCCCCGCCCCCTGTGCCGACTCTGTGGTGCGCCGCAGGTGAACATCGTGTCGTGTGACGGGAAGTGTCCGTCCGCCAGCATCTACAACTACAACATCAACACGTACGCCCGCTTCTGCAAATGCTGCCGCGAGACGGGGCTGCAGCGGCGCTCCGTGCAGCTCTACTGCAGCGGCAACGCCACCTGGGTGGGCTACGGCATCCAGGAGCCCACCGACTGCTCCTGCCAGTGGTCCTAGACACACACACACACACACACACACACGTCAGCCGGGATGCTTTAGGGAGTTTGGAGAGTGGAATACTGAGCTCCGATTGGCCGGACTGCGTGAGTGAGTTGTTCTGCTGCCTCTGCTGGCAAGGAGGTGGTACTGTGCGGCACTGAAGGTGACCTTTGACCTCTGACATCTGCTATAGAGTCACACACACACAAAACGTACTTCTGACGTCACTACAGCGTGATTTTTGTCAATGTTTTTTTGTTTAGGAGAATGTTGATTCATCCGAATATAAACACAGTTAAATGTATTAAAGGTTTCACTTTGTAATCGTTCTGTTCTTACGGCCTGATTTTAAATGACAAGTTACAACAGGGGAACTCCACGGTCGTCTTTCTGTGCTCTAATATGTCAAATGATATGAGGTAAAACACTTAATACGCATCGACAAGGAACTCACTGACGTCAACTCATGTCCGTCAGCACGTTGAAGATCTAATTCATCTTTATTGGAGAAATGTCGCGGGCAAAATGTTTGTGTATGAATTTGTAAAATCACGAATTGGAGCGCAGAAATAAATGTCAGAATCCACAACTCCAGTAGATTTATTCTCCACTGTGTGAAAAACAACTCACAGGCCGTTTATTGAAGTATAATAACTCGTCTCTGCCGCCTCCCTGTCAGCCGGCACAGAGGAAGAGAGTCTTCAGTTGTTCATGAACGGAAAGATTTTAAGATCTGTGTCAAAAACATGAGAAAAAATGACAATCAGGAAACGACTCGCTTCAGTCCGTCGTCGATGTTTTGGAAAATCACAAATTACCCAGAATTCCTCACGATGTGCCTTGTTTTGTAAATAACTTTTAACATTTTTTTCAGATTCTTAGATATTTCTCTTTTTTAGAAGGATAATAAACTGTATATTCAGTGATGTTGGCTTAATATAATCAATGTAGAGGTGTAGCAACTGATTTACATCCAGCTATACGGGGAGCACTTTATTTATTTATTGGAGTTTGATAGAGAACAAACGTTCTGATATTTATGGACGACAACGCAGAGAGAAGAGACGCAAGAACCACCAGAACCAACAGAACCATCCTTTTGGTTTTATAACCAATTACAATATATATTAATGTTTATTAATATATATAAATATATATAAATATACATTTATATATAAATATACATAACATATGTATACATTAATATATATATATATACATTAATATATATATATGTATCTATTTATATTTACATTATCATATATTTCTATATATATAAATATGTTCATATATATGCAGTATATATATATATATATGTATAAATATATACATATATATGTATAAATATATACATTAATATATATACATTAATATATATATATCTATTTATATACATTTATATTTACATTATCATATATTTATATATATATAAATATTTTCATATATATGCAGTCTATATATGTATAAATATATACATATATAAATATATATAAACAAATATATGTATATATGTGTATATATATATATTGAGCATAGTGGTGCGTAATAGATCTTCCTCTCTGGAATAAATCCTAAATGTATTTGTTCATATCAAACAGACCCATCTGTACCTGCAGTCTGTCATGGGGAACATATATGTTGTACTGTAATAAATGATGAAAAAAATATTAATAAGAAAAGAACGGTTTGCCTGGATAGTCGATTTAAAGAGGATTTGTATCATAAAAATGTACATTTGCATTTTCAATAAATATTTCCTGGAAAAAAAAGAAGTTTGTTTGTGGTTTTTATTCACTAACTGGACGATAAGCCGTGCAGGTAGTGTTATTCATATTCTAATGTTACCGTTAAAATTATTATATTTTTTAAAAACATGGTAATTAGCAGCGAAAGCGAAAGCGTGTACGAATAACATTATGAACAGATTAACTACTGACTCCAGATGTTGCCGTTCATCTTTTAATACTTTCATCAAGACAGTTTAATCACCTACAGACATCCTGTCCATGTCCAATTATTAATGATTTATAAAGTTTTGTTTTGTATTTTCTTTGCTGAATCACCTGAACATGAGACTTGTTGTACTTCCTTCTCTTTGGAATAAGTTGCCCGTGTTCGTTTGAACACGTGGAGCCGGATGTTCCTACGGTAGCCCGGAAAGGACAAACGGTTCTGTTGGCTGCAGTCTGCCGCCTCGCCACCGGGGGGCGCCAGATCCCCCGCGCTGCACCTTTAACCTCTCGCTCTCTTTGGGTTAAACTCTTGACGTTTAGATCTTTGTTCTTCAGGGTTCGTGCAGTCGACTCATTACAGATGTTTCTGTAAGAGTGTTTGGTATCAAATGAAGTGTGACCAGGAAATCCAGAGGAAGTCCGAAGCTCCTCCTCCTCCTCCTCCTCCTCCTCTCAGACCCACCAGCCGCTCTGGGCTCTCGAGTCGAGGAAACCGACACCGAGCCGTGAACACACCAAATCCGACGAGTTTGGACACGGGGTCAGCTGACCAGGGGGCGTGGCCTCAGCATCAGGAACATGTTTCACACATTGGAAGAAGAACAAAAAAATTAAAGCATCCAATAATGTGTCGTGTCATGAAAATGACAACACATTATGAACACTAAAGAATAACACACACACACACACACAGACACACACTCTCACACATACACACACACTCACACACAGACACACACTGACACATACACTCACACACAGTTACACACATATACTCACACACACTCACACACAGACACTCACACACAGACACACACTCATACATACACTCACACACAAACACACACACAAACACTCACAGACACACACACACTCACACATACACACACACACACACACACACACTCACACACACACACACACACACACACACACACACTCACACACACACACACACACACACAAACACACACACACACACACTCACACACACACTCACACACACACACTCACACACAGACACACACATATACTCATACACACTCGCACACACACACTCACACACTCACACACACTCACACACACACACACACACACACTCACACACACACACTCACACACTCACACACACAGACACACTCACACATAAACACACACACTCACACACTCACACACAGACACACACATAGACTCACACACACTCACACATATACTCACACACAGACACACACTCACACATAAACACACACACTCACACACAGACACACACATATACTCACACACAGACACACACATAGACTCACACACACTCACACACAGACACACACATAGACTCACACACACACACACACACACACATAGACTCACACACTCACACACACACACTCACACATAAACACACACACTCACACACAGACACACACATAGACTCACACACACTCACACACAGACACACACATAGACTCACACACACTCACACACACTCACACACACACACACACACACATACACTCACACACACACACACACACACACACACACACACTCACACACACACACACACACACACACACACACACACTCTGACTGAAATGCAAGACGCTCGCAGACGGAAACCAGATTAAGAGCTTCAGACCAGCTGAGAGGCGGGAAGAGGATCTGGAGGGGGGGGGCAGGAAGGCTGTGTGTGTGTGTGTGTGTGTGTGTGGGGGGGGGTCGAGCAGGAAGGCTGTGTGTGTGTGTGTGTGTGTGGGGGGGGGGGCTTTGTTAAAAATACTCTGCAGAATATAATTTTAGTGATCGTCAAATGTCAAATTTTCACACAAAAATGACATATATACACAATACATGTATATATATATATGTACAGTATATATATAAATATATATACAGTATGAATATATATATACAATATGTATACAGTATAAAATATACACTTTTATTAATCCCCAAGGGGAAATTAGTTCTCTGCATTTAACCCATCCTTAGTTATTAAGGAGCAGTGGGCTGCAGTGGAAGCAACTGGGGGTTCAGTGCCTTGCTCAAGGACACTTCCACTTGCAACTAATGGGGAGAGCCGGGATCGAACCGACAACCTTGAGGTTGCAGGACAGCCCTCTTACCCTACTGAGCTACAGCCGCCCCCAGTATACATACTGTATCTACATTATATATGCAGTATACATACAGTATATATACTGTGTATATATATATATATATGTGTGTGTACTATATGAAACCTTGTTAGTAAACTACTAATGAGCTCCTTGATTTCAGCATTTAATCCATTAAAACTAAAATAAATAAATTTTATTTTGTTTCTCTTGAAGTTTAAAAAACAGAATTTTTCGG